>NC_056729.1:1647182516-1647260016 GCF_019279795.1 Protopterus annectens | reverse complement strand
TACCTATTCCGCGGTGGTGCAGCAGTAGCGTTGTTGCCTCACAGCAAGAGATTCTCCCGTTCGATTCTCGGCTGGAGTGTCGGGAGTGCCTTCTGTGTGAAGTCTGCATGTCCTCCCTAGGGTTGGGTGGGCATTCGAAAGACATGCGTAAATAGGCTTGCCTTGGTTGAAGGTTGAACGTCGAGCAGGCACCTCAGCATTCGTCAAAATCTACTGCCAATCATTAGCGGACCGGAGTTCCACTGTGGTGACTCCTAACCGGGAAAAGCCGAAAGACAACAAGAACATTTCATGTACCTATTGTTACTGTAAATTTGTGCAATGATATAACTATGTAACTTTCCTGTTTTTTGAATGTATGATATAACTATGTAATTTTTCTTGATTTCTGAATTTATGTCTTGTTTCTTTACTGGAGCTTTTCTCCTTGGGTCTCCAACTGGATTAACTTTGTTAACAAATGACAAATAAATAATAAAATAAATAGCATATTATCTATATATATGTATTGTTTAAATTTTGCTAACAGAATATTTAAGGATTTCTACAGTGATGTATAGATAAATGCGATGTGTGAACTTTCATTCCATTCTATTGACCTGTAGCTTACAGGATTTATGCTGAGTTTTAGCACAGTAACCATACCTCTCTACTTCTTAGTGCAAGAAATCTGGAAGAAATGTGACAAAATGGGGTCAAAGGCCCAAAAATAGGGACTGATTTTAAATATTGTTCTTATAAACTTAGAAAGTTATTAGGGTAACAGGGTTTGTTTTAACATACATTTTCTGAAGCATTTGAAGTCTGAAACTCAAGTGTATGCCATTATTTACTGACTTCAGTCATCAGATCATCCCAATGATTTGCCAGAAAACCACAAATTTTATGAGGAATACACAGAAAATATGAGCCAAAAATCTGGACATTCTGAGAAAATCTGGATAGTTGAGAGGTATGACAGTAAAAGACTGAAGATCTTCTCATAACTAGTTTATGTCTTCAATTGATTGTGTCTATTTATATCGGTGGTTGTGCTCTTGATTAAGATTGAAATTGACTGAGGCCCTTTTAGCCAGGCACTGTATTCTATTGCAGCTTTTATTTCTTTATTAATGCATGGCATGTTCTAGTCACATAACACTAACATTTATGTGTCAAGGATCTCCACATCTAATCAGGGAAGATTTTATAAGCTAGTATCCCATTTTGAGATTCTAATACTATGTCATGGTGTCAGTTCAACAGTGACAATCATCTAGAACCAAGCTTTACACTGCCGGTTTGCTAGCCCTGCCCTGGTAGTTCTTCCTCACCAAACACACTCACACCTATGGCCAATTTAGAGAGTCCAATCCACCTACTGCATGTCTTTGGAGTGTGAGAGGAAACCGGAGCCACTGGAGCAAACCCACATAAACGCAGGATGGACATGCAGACTTCACACAGAAGGCACCCCAGCTTAGACTTGAACCAGGAAGCCTCTTGCTGTGAGGCAACAATGCTATCAGGTGTGCCAGTGCACTTAGAACAGCCAACCAGTTTTGGCCAGCTGTGCCACTGAACAGTGGATAGCATTGTCACCTCACAGCAGGAGGTTTCCCAGTTTGTTAATTGGCTGGAGTGCCTTCTCTGCAGAGTATGCATGCCCTCCCTGAGTTTACATGGGTTTCTTCTGGGGTCTTCAGTTTCCTCCCACACACCTAATACATGCAGTATGTGGATTCGACACTCGGGTGTGAGTGTGCATGTGAGAGTGTGGTGTGGTAGAACTACTGTGGCAGGGATTGCCACCCGGTGGTGTAATACTTGGCTCTAGATGGTTGTCACTGTTGAAGTGACACTCTGACCCCATGAGCAAAAAATGGGAAAAGGGGGTTGTGGATGGATGGATGGTGGATGGATGGATGGATGGATGGAATACTGCAACAATTCCACATGAACAAACATGGGGACCCATGTTTGTTATTCTTGCTCAGTGGATGTCTTTATCTGTAATCGGACTTTGTTTCAGTCCACTTCTTAAATCACAGTGTATCTTGGAGCTGATGATGCACGTGGTTCATTGTCATGACTAGCACTGCGAGATGCCTTTTACACTACATTCCACATTTGATGACAGCAGCACAGCCTAGAATTCTGACTGTAACCAGCATAGGCTGCATTGTTTTCCTTCCCAGCCACTGATAGATCCAGTAAGCCAAGAAAATCACATTTCTATGTCTGTCTGTCTTTTTTTTGAGCAATTTCCTCAATTCGCCTGGTGTGGTTCATTACCAGGAATATCAGTTAGCATTCCTCTCACCAGTGGAAAAGTAATGCATTTATTAGCCAATATAAACAAATTCAAATGTAGCATTGCTTAGTTCCTCTAACAGCAGCGCTAACTTTTGAATTTCCCAAATTGCTTTCCCTGCTTCATAAATGGAAACCACTGATACTTTTGCTAAAACATCATGTCCGATATCCATTTTAACCATTGCTAAGTTTTAGCTTTTCTAAATTCATATAACAGTGCCATGGTTAAAATATTATATAACAGTACAAAAGTTACTGGCAGCCATTTCTTCCTTCTCTTCATAAGCAAATGTGCACAAATCTTAACAAATATGTTCAGCTTCCATGTCCTTAGCAGAGCCGCTTTTCTGAATCATAGGGTTGAACATCTCCTGAAGCAAAACTGTCCCTCTTCACATTTTGAGATATCTCCACTTAGGTTGGACACTTTGAAACTTTTAAGTGTCTGGCAGAAAGCTGCTTCCTTGATGAACTGCTACAAGTATAAACACAAAGATTATCAAGATCCTCTTCTGTCAGGATTTTCTTTTAGGTGCATCAGAAAAAGTGAGCATTGTGTTCTTAGTAGTTTTCCCTGATAATAATCCCCTGTATAAAAGAAAACATTAACTTATTTCCCTACATTTTAAAGCTCCTATACATTTCTATTTTCCTGGTTCCAATTGTATCTCCTTCGTTTCCCAGATCACATTTTGCTTGTGAAGTTTCAAACTGTGAGCTTGTCCAGCTTTCCAGAGTCTTTCTTTTGTCCAACTGATTTGGTCATGGAACTTACCCCACAATTTTAAAGTTCTTTAGGAAAGACCTCATCCTGACAGCCATTTGGAAGCCACTTAGGGTATTACAATTTCTTCCAGTGCCAGTCCCTTGGTCTGGTGTCTTCTTAAATTTAGTATTTAGTAATTTAGTAAGTTAGTAATTTAGTAAGTTAGTAATTTAGTAAGTTAGTAATTTAGTAAGCAAGAAAACAATAAGACCTCTGCTTGTAGGCAGTGTGGAAGTTTCTTCCAAGTCCATGCACTCAGCTGAGACATCTTCCACCTGCAAGATCTAGAATGGCTGCCCCTGGCAATCAAACTTCTTCATTCCTGTTTCTGCTCTCTGCTTCATTTCCTATTCAGTAATCTTTTTTCTTTAATCCTTCCTTTAAAGTTCTATTAGGATTTTCAAGTCACCCAGAGCTTTGGGGATGGTAAAGTGTATAAAAGCTCTGTGTAATTCCCCAAGTTTCCTTTGAGGTTGGTTCCCCTGCTTACTGTGTATCACCCAAGGTGCACTTGCATCCTTTCTAAGGACCTCAGTGCTTTTGGGAGCCAATACTGCTTCTTCAGTACCCTTTCCTGCATTTGGCATTGCATAAGTGACACATCTGTTACCATGGTTTTGAATGTCTGCTGTCATACCTTCCCATTTAAATCTGGAACTGACAAGTTGTTGTAGCTCTTCCCTTCCTAGATGTCCTAAGAAATTATGACAGCATGCAAGTAATATTTTTCCTTTTAAAGGCTCAATTGTTTTCACTCTATGTAGTGTCCCTTTTTTTGAATCCTGCTAACACTGACAAGAGTTTTTGGAACATAACACATGTCCTCTAACTACTTGGTTTTGCCTTCCTTGATGATATCTGGCTTTTCTCTCAAAGTTTTTACTAACCTACCTAACTGCTGACCATCTTTGTATGTTTCTGCATGTAGAGTCATGTGGGTACTTTGTTCAAGTTGGGTCTGTATTGAAAGCTCAAATGCCCTAGTTACCAAATACATAAACACTGAGACATATTCCATGAACCGCAAATACACCGAATGCCCTAAACCCCAGAAGTCAAAAGCTTGAACCTTCCTAGTTGTCCCACCCCACCACCCGATACATACTACCCACCCAAACAAATTAAACACATACATGCACTAACCAAAAACCCTACTTCTAACCCTACACTAAATCTTGCATATACCACCATCTATGTACTTACCTTAACCCACACCCTAACCCTAAGGTCCGTAACTATCTCACACTTACATTATGGATCTATACCACGGAAGGGCTAACCATAACGATTCAACGTTTCGGAATTCACGCTTCAGGATGTTCGATGTTCATGCGGTTCAATGAAGACATGTTGGCGTTTACGTATTTGGGTAAGTGCGTCTTCGAGGATGTAATAGGGAACCGTTCAAGTTCTGGACCCCATAATGCTCTCATGTCATCTGTTCCTAAAACATTTAGTGCACATACAGTAGGTGCTATCCCATCACAGTGAATCTGGGTGACTCAATTCATTCTTGTCCTTACAAACATAAGCTGTAAAGTCTAAATGCAAATGACTTATGAATGAATCCACTGGTTTCTTGCACTTAAAATTTTCTGTGCAATTAATGTTTTTCCTTCAATGACGTTCTTTCCATGGCCAGTACTGTAGAACATTCTGTACTGGGTATTTTTGTTTAGTGCTGAGACTGCCTTCTTTTTCTAGCTGATCTGCTTTTTGCTTGGCTGGAACATGTACTTTAACTTTGGTATCTGCTTTGACATTATTTTTGGTCATTGTGGAAGGATTATAATTCCTTATACAGCTCTGTATTTCCTTCAGCATTTCTGGTGGCTGAAATGTTTCTTTTTGTGTTTGTGTTTTTTGAACAATTTCCTCAATTAACCTGAGGTGGCTCCTGATCTGAGGTTCATTATCAAAAATATAAATGTAATATTCCTCTCTCACCAACGTACATCTACCACATTTACTAGCAAATATTTATGGACTCAAATGTAACACTACTTAAATTCCTCTAACAGCAGTGATAACTATTGAATTTCGCAAATTGCTTTCTCTGCTCCATAAAAGAAGATTGATATTCTTGCTAGGACAATATTCCCTACATCTATTTTTGCTATATCAGTGTGTCTTTTATGTCTAATATTCCTAATGTTGTGACTAGATTTTGATTTTTGTTTTTGCATGTGAGATGGATTTGGGTGAAAAGGGAATTATTTTTTTTGGGGGGGGGGGGTGAACATGAGTTGTGAGTTAACAAATCTATGTTGCAGTGGCTGTTAAAGCTTTCTGAATAATTTTTGCAGATGTGTCAGGTTATAGATATATAGATAGATAGATTAGACAGACAGAGTAGTACTAAGCTAACTGCCCTTGTGGGCCAATTTAAACCTAGCCAATTAGCTCATATGAGAATCAAACCCTGCACCTTGTGTCTGCAAGGTAAACACCTTATCCATTCTGCCATCCTCCCTCCCTGTGTTGTCAGATGTGCATATGAATGTGGATACACATCATCTGCATATGGTGTTCGGGAAGCCTGCTGTGTGGAGCATGTCACTGAGAATGTTAAAGAAGAGGGGGCCAAGGGTAGAGCCCTGTGGTACACTGAAAGTGACTGGAAGGTATGGAGAGGGTGAAGTGCCATTTTACTGACTGATATCTATTGGACAGGTAGCTTGTGATCCATAGAAGGTGGGTTAAAGTAGACCTAATGAGGACATTTGAACTACAAGTTTGCTCAGATAGACTGTGTCAAAAACACTAGACAAGTCCAGAAATAAGGCAGAGACTAGTTTGCTATTATGTTTTTTGACAGTATCTATAAAGGTTAGAAGGGCAGTGCTAGTACTGTGGGAAGGATGGAAGCCATGCTTTTTGGGGAATAGGAGTTCTTACTGCAAAAGGTAATTTAGCAATTGTTGAATACATTTTTCCAAGTTTTTTTTTTTTTTTGGTGGGGGGCAAAGTTAGTAATGTCAGTTGAATTTCCTCCTTTTTGTAGAGGGATAATGTGCAATTTCTTTCCACAGAGAGGGAAAATAGGATTCCTGGATTGTCCTACTTATAAGGATTCATACATAAAAGGCAATGCTTTCCGGGTCTATATTGAATTAGCGAACACTTAGAAAAGCGAATGCTAATTCATCGACCATTTGTAAGTGAAAGCTTAAAATCTCAAACACCCGGAACAGCAATTGTTTTCACAGGGAAAAAAATCGCTGGGCCGGTTTCGGGAGTTTGCCATTTACTCCACTGTGGTGCGCTCTCAGAGTTGGTATATTTAAGTAGGGGGGTGTGGGGTGAAGCACCCCACATTAGATAATGTTTTAAGTTTATTTTTTTTGTGGACCAGCAATTTTTTTCCCTGACAAAAAATCGATGTTCCGTGTGTTTGAGATTTTAAGCTTTCGCGTAAAAATGGTCGATGAATTTGCGTTTGCTTTTCTAAGCGTTTGCTAATTCAATATAAACCCATGCTTTCCACTGCTTTTTTAAAGTACTTTCTTGGTAGGTCATCAGCTGAAGTAGAGCATGGTTTGAGTTTGAGTAGTTTTATATAAGATGTTGGCACAGGTTTGAAGGTGAAAGTGGATGTGGTAATATGTGGCTGTTGGGCAGGGTTGGGAATGGATGTTGGGGAATCCTTGCTTAGGGATGCTTTCTATCTATAAAACAAGACTTGAAATTCTATTGCAGTTTTGAGAAGTGAAGTTACTGGGAGGGGGATTAGGGTTGAAGTTTTGGCTGGGATGTAAGATTTCTTTAATGGCTGAGCCGAATTTTTAAGTGTTGTAGTTACTATTCTGAAAGTTGTCATAATCTAGTTTTATGTCTTCATTTATTTGCTGTTCAGTATGGTTGCGGAGCATGCTGCAGTTTTTGCGATAGCGTGTGTTGTATATTTTTGCCATCTTTTCATGCTTTTTCTCTATTCTGAATTGGTAATCTGCTCTTTTTGGATAGTCAAGTTGCATTCTAGGAGGCAAAATGCTATTTAGGAGATTTATGAAAGTTGTATTGAATTAATTTGTATCATCATCTAACATGAGGATGTTTGGGATGTTCCAGTTAATATTTGATAGGGTAGGAAAGAATATTTCTGGGTTAAACTTGAACAGGTTGTGGGTTGTTTTACAAACATGCTGTTTAAGTGGATTCCTGAAATCTCTGGTGGTATAGATTTGGAGATGGTCACCGAGACAGTCAAATATTGTACCTGTGGTGATAAATTTGCTAGGGTCTGATACTAGGATCTACTCTAATAAGAAATTGGATGTCTTTCTATAATGTATGGGGCTATTAAATATTTGTGTCTAACCGTTTAAGTTCATACTAGATGCAGATGAATTAGATATTATGTCCGACCAATTGATATTGACATCACCTAGTACTATTTTTTTATGGTAAAAGTGTTATGGATATCCACTGCAGGATATCTTCCAGTGTAGCTATATTCTCACCATGAAGGATGTAAAGGACTGTAATGCATATTTGTTTGTGTTTACAGTATTTTCAGGAAAGTAATAAGACGCTTTTCTGAATTGAATTTTGATATTGGTTAGTTGTAGGGGAAATGCAGTAGTTGTCAAATATTAAAGCAATGCCACCACCCTTCCTCTTCTTATGGTCATTTCAGATTACATTATAGCTGGAGTATAATTTCAGTCATTTATGCTGGGTTTAAGCCAAGTTTCAGTTATAGTGAGACTATCAGGCTTTTGTTGGGTAATCCAGGCATGTAGTTCAGTAGTTTTATTTTTCATACTTCCAGTATTTACTTCTCATAACCAGATTACATCTGCCTTTTCAGAGGATTTAATTTTAACTGATTAAATGTGTGTTTATATTGGGAGTTGTGCTCTTGCTAGGGAAGAATATTTATACAAGCACCAAAAATTTATAATCCATCTTGACTAATGTCCTTTTACCCAGGCAATGTATTCTGTTGCAGCTTTTTATTTCTTTATTCATTTTTGATATAGTCCAGGTACACCACACTAACATTTATATGCCAAGGATTTTGTAAGCTATCTCATTTTGACATCCCAGTATTATAACATTAGTGAACCAGAGTAACACTCATTTTATAAAAGAGCTGCTTAGTGATGAAAAGCACATGGTAGGGCAGCACAGTGGTGCAGCGGTTAATGCTGTCGCCTCTTAGCAAGAGGTTCTCCGGTTCGATTCTCGGCTGCGGTGCCTTCTGTGTGGAGTTTGCATATTCTCCCTGTGTTCGCGTGGGTTTCCTCCGAGTACTCCGGTTTCCTCCCACATTCTAAAGACATGCTTCTGGAGCATTTCTCCCCGGGCCTCTGCTGAAGACAGGATCTGTGGAACCTAGTCGGACTTTCCCGGTCAACAACTGTTAAATAAATAAATAAATAATAGTCGCTTTGATTTCCTTACTAAGTTGCTTGTGACATACTATTGTGTTTAAAACAAGAGCAGGTGTGCTGTGTTATATATTTAGATTTTCATGTTTTGTCTTTCCTTTTGGTGGATATGATTAATTTCTTTCTTTATAACGTGTACCAATATGTAATGATCAGTAATCTATTACTAATTAGCATATGCTAAAATAAATGCTTTCCATGATGGATGACTGAGAGTCACAGCTGAGAACTGTGCTTCACAAGTTTGTTATACGTAATGTTCCTTTATAAAATGTAATTTGGAACCGTTACTTAGTTACTGTGAATAAAATGTTTGTTACACATTCTTAACAAGCGTGAGCAATGATTTTGAGTGTAACTGCACTTTGTGGTGCATAGTGTGGGGGGCAGCAAAGCCTTAATGACTTATTACAAGGCATAGATTTCCTGATCTTGATGCTTCAAGTTATGCAGAAAGACTGTTCTCAGAACAACATCAGAAACCACTGCAGATTTTAAGATGTCAAACCATCAGGGACATTACCTAGCACCCTGTGCTGTTTTGGGCATTGTAAGTACACAGGTTGCATCAGTCTGTTTACCTAGGAACAATGCTGTTACATAACTCGTTTAATTTACAGCAAAGCAGTGCAAAAATTTGTATCTGCAGAAATACTTTGCTGACTTTCTAACATGTATAAGCTTAGATTATGTAGTACTAAAAGGCTAGACATTTAGAAGTTTTTAGCCTGTAATTTGATAACTGAATAGTAAGAAGAAATGTTAAGTCACCATGACATTTTTGTTTACAGCAATGTTTCTTGAGTACTGCAATCTTTTTGTTGATTTTGTTTGTTTCTTGATTTTTAAATGCCAGCCTGAACAAAAAGTAAAGGTCTTTTACTAGCTGCTACTGAGCACCCCAAAGCAAGCCATGTCTTTCGGCTTTTCCCAGTTAGGGGTCACCACAGTGGATCGCTGGTCCGTAGATTGATTGGCAGTGGAGTTTATATGGTGTCAAGTTATCAGGCCAGTGTCCAACTTTCACAGAAGGCACACACATATACACACACACACACACACACACACACACACACACACACACACACACACACACACACACACACACACATAGGTCAAACTTTGAAAGTTTTTTTTTATTAGGCTGTGTTGCATAATCCCAATAATATTAATTAATTTATTATTTATTTGCTGACTGAGTATGCATTTGCAGAGCACCATTTGTTTAACTGCATTTCAGAATGGAGTCGCAGAGTATGCAAATGGAGATTCAGAGAATCAAAATCGGTCCTATATGGTAATATATCTAACATGTCTTAGCATTAAACATCTGCATACATTCTTGATCACCTACCTCTGTTTGCTTAACTTATGCAGCATTTAATCTTAACTGGTTTATCGGTCATGTATTGTACCCAGTAGTGAATTAAATGGTAATTTCAGTCTCCTTGTTGCCTTGGTCTGCTGTGGTTTGGACTGGACAATGACCTGTGCCCTGCTTCTGCTAGCCATATTATGTGTGCTTATTGACTGCTTTGAGAGTGACATACTAAATATGTATTTACCTAGAATGACATCTAGCTGTTAACCTCCATTACATTTTTAATTTATTTATTTATTAACCTGTTGCAAGTGCTGGTGAGATTACTGCTGATGCTTGAACTGCATTGCCTTTTTGATCGGATTTCTTCATTTAAGGTTTTGATACTTCCATTTTTTTTATCTTATTTTGGTACAGTTTGTTTTGTTTTAAACTTTGTTTTACCTTAAGTTAAATTTTTGAATCTTTACATCTCTTGGCTAGAGTCAGTTAGAAAAATCATTTTCCATTCACTAATGAAAAAGTTATTAAATCTAGTTAATTCGTGGGAGGAGCTGAGAGGTAAAATTTCTGTTTGCGGAGTATTAAGCTGCCTTTTTTTAAACTGCAAGTGTTGTGAGACTACTTCTGGTGTTTTACTGCATTGGTGTAAACTTGGTGGCTTTTAAACTCTCACTCCTACTGTGAATTTGACTTTAGAAACTCATTCCAGTCTCAACACATCTGGTCATTCTACTGGTCACTGAAAAATCAACCTGCAAAGGTCCTCATCTTAAAGTTAGACTTTGTTTCTTATCATCCCACCTATGTAATGCATACTGCAATATTCAGAGTATTAATCCATCATTTTAGTCTTAATTTTAAAATCTGCAACATGTGGCGCTAGGCTAATAATCACTGGAGAGCCTAGGAACTGCTTCTTAGGACTCAGTTTGTTAATAGAGTACAATGCTCCCTTTTGCATGACAGTGTCTGGTGAGACCACAGAGGGTCTCAATAAGAAAATTCAGGACCTCCAAAAGACCTCCAAAACATAATGTACATGGAAAGACTGAAAGCGCTGTCACTGTACTCTGTATTCTACACGCTTCTGAGCGGTGACTTGTGCCTGGCCTACAGAGCAGCATCTCACCGTGCCCTAATGGAAATGCTGCACATTGGAAATCAAATGGGACAAGACTCACTCACTCCAGGGATCTCACCCTAGCCTGTGGCATTAAGAGAACATGCTGGAGAGACTGATATATCTCCCAGAGATTGCTGCTCCTTTGGAATAAACTTCCAATTTATGTGAAGCAGAGCTCCTCAATGACCCTATTCAAGTGCAACCTGGGCAAATGGATGAGGGACTGTAATTTCATGCCAGGGGTTGCACCTATGTCCCTCATGGACAGGGCAGTCGGTCAGTTAGGGAACATGGGTATACCATGGCTGAGTTTGTAAAGATCCTAGGGCCATTAGCCTAGTAACCTCTGATGAGCCTATGAATAGTGCTTCTCTTTTTCTTCTGGTGAGAAAAGGAGCAGAGGGGCATACTTTCCTGGCCTTCCTAGAGATGACAAACCACTGGAAAGTCTGATAATTGCTTCTTAGGAATGAGCTTGGGAATAGTGTTTTTGTTTTGCCCTGGTGAGAACAGTAGCAAAGGGACATTATTTCCTAGCCATCCTAGATATTACCAATCACCAGACAGCCTGAGAATTCTTCTTGGGAGTCAGTTAGGGATTACTGCTACTGTTTTGCTCCTGGTGAGAGAAGGAATGGGGTGTGGGGGTGGGTATTGATTACTGCTGGTCTCTGATGAGACAGTGGGACTTCACTGAGTGATCTGATTGCAGTTTTGGTGAAAACATCATCAGGGCAGCTTGAGCTGTCTGTTGTATTTAACTGCTGTAGGTTCTATCTAGGGTACCTACCAGGAGAAGAGTATAGGATATGTAGTGAACCTTTTAGGATATGTAGTGAACCTTTTCAGGAAGCAGTTTAGGATTAATGCTTCTCTTTTACTTCTGGTACGAGAAGGGGAAAATGATCATTGATTCCTAGCTGCATGTAACTGTGTTGAGACCAACAGACAGCACCTCCAGTAATCAAATCTAAACCTCATAGTTGCCACCCCACTTCAGCCTACATTCGTAAGCATCTGAAAACAGATTTGCATTTTCCAACCATCTCTGTAGTTAGCTGAGACAATGTAGCAATTGTCTCATGTTTGCTGACAACCATGTGCAAAAATGGGAAAAAAGGTTGTGGATGGATGGACGGACTGATGGACAGATGGATGGATGGATGGATGGACGGATGGACGGATGGATGGACAGACCTACTACTTAAACAAAGGCTGACCAAACATACAGATCTGCATACACCAAGGCTTTTAAAAGTAACCTACCTAAACCACAAAGGTCTCCTAAATGTGATCACAAAAAGAAGTAATCTCATAAACATGCAAAACCTGCAGCACCCACTAGGAAACATACATGTGAGTGTCACACTGACTTAGTTTAAAAGTCTGTAAGGCAAACCACCACACATTCCAATACCTAGTCATAGGTGAGATACACTGATGCACCACTCACCAGGGTGTGCAAAGAGAGGGTCATAGTATAACCTACGCATAGGTGACTCCATAGTAAGAGACACTGATGCATCACTCACCAGGCTGTGCATGGAGAGGGTCATGGTATATCCTACTCATAGGTAGTCACTAGGCTATCTCCCCGAAGGCATTTATAAGCCTAGCCGAAATGTGTTGGCTTTCGCCACCCCCCTTAGATTAGTTCCCTGTGCCTCTGTCCAGCAGAGCCATTGAAGTGGTCCCTGGGGTAAACTTTCTGTTTCCCATCCACTCGTCAAGGTTTCTCTTGAAGAGGGTTAGTGAGGAGCTCTGCCTAATGTAGATTGGAATCTTGTACCAAAGCATGGGAAGTCTCTGGGACAGGAATCTATCCCTCCAGCACATCCTATTTATTGTGGTGAGGTTTAGATCCCTGGAGCGTGTGGCTCGAGGGGATATGATTTTCTTTAGGTGGAGCATGTCCATCAATTCTGCGTTGGACATGGCCTTGTATGTCAGGCAGAGATCACCTCTGAGTAGGCGGTATGCAACCAAGTACAGCTGGAGTTTCTTCATTCGAGATGCATAGGGCATCTATTTGAGGCCAGTGATCCTCTTGGTGAGGTACTTCTGTGGTCTTTCCAGTTGTTGCAGGTGTCTTGTAAGGTACATCCCAAATGGGGCATTGTACTCTATGGTGGGTCTGATGAGTGATGCGTAGAGGAGCCCAATGACCTCTTTTGATCTGGATGCAAACCCTTTGGTGATTAGGTGGGCCAGATAGAAGGATTTTCTAACCACTTTGGCAATGTGATTATCAAAGGATAGGTTACTATCTTTTTGGGTCCCCAGATCCCTTATCATGTCTTCCGTATTTAGGGGGCTACCACCTATGTGGTAGTGTGTGGGTACTTTGTTTTTTCCAAAGGGGATGACTATACACTTTTTCACATTTAGCTTGAGGCCATGGTTTTGACACCAGGTATCTGTCTCAGTGAGACCCTTTTGGAGGATGTCTGTGTCAGCCGGAGAGTAAATTATAGCCCCTAGTTTGCAGTCATCTGTGAACTTGGTCAGTCATAGTTCTCCTGTGCTTGCCTGTACCTCTGAGAAGCATATGCCGAACAGGAGGGGTCCTAGGACTGAGCCCTGGGGAATGCCACTTGTAAAAAATTTAGAGTCAGACCTAGCTCCTGCAACTCCTACCATGTGGGTTCTGTCTGTGAGCCAGTTGGCAACCCATCTCATGACATAGAGGTTTATGTTCAGGCTGGTGAGCTTGTCTATAATACCTGAGTGGGGAATGGTGTTGAAGGCCTTTGCGAGCTCTAGGTAGGCTGTGTGGACCATCTTTCCCTCATCTATAGCCTTGGTAACTGTCTCAAAGAAGTCCACCAGGTTTAGGAGGCATGATCTGCCCTTAACAAAGCCGAACTGGGTAGGGTCCAGTGTTTGGAGGTTCCCAATGTCTCTGTTAATGAGATCCATGATGATGCGCTCAATAGCTTTTCAGACCAAGCTAGTCAGGCTTATAGGGTGATAGTTCCTGGGTTCTGTTGTGGCTCCACCTTTGTAGAGCAGAATAACCATTGCTGTGCGCCATTCTGTGGGCATGTAACCTTTGGAGAGGCTGAGTTTAAACAGTGTGTTTAGGTGAGGGGTTAGTTCATCTTTGAGCTCGTGTAGGACGCGGCCTGGGACACCATCCGGTCCCATTGATGATGTGTTTTTGGCTTTGAAGAGGGCTGTTTTAACCTGAGTGTCTGTGATTTCAGGGGCACTACATTCTTCTGGTATAGTTATGGGCCCTTTTGGAGGTGAAAGGGGGGTGAAGTTTGCACTGAACCTGTCTGCCAGGATGTTGGCTATATCGATCAGTTCAGTGTATTTTGTGCCATTCTGCACTAACTGAGCAGATCTGAGAATTGCCACTTAGATTCTTGACATAGCTAAAGAATGCCTTGTAGTTATCGTTGAAGTCCATGGCAATTTTTCTTTCAAAGCTAGCCTTGGATGATTTTATGAGGGAACGTAGTTTCTTGCTGATACTGATCAAGGATATCTTCCCTTCTTGGGATTTTACTCTTTTCTGTACTAGTTTCCTCCTTCTATTGTATAGCTTGTTTATGGCAGGGGTCCACCAGACTGGTTTCCTTTTCTTCGAGGAGTGAGTCTTGGATGTTAAGTTGTCAATCTCGCCTTCATTCTTGCTTGATGGGTTCGGAGCCGATCCTCGGCTCCGACTCGGCACTTTGCTAAGCTCGAGAGTCACTTTTACCAGCTCGAGGCAGCCCCATATCCCATGATGCAAGGCGGTAAGTACCCAGATCTCGTTTGCCGCTTCGCTGATGAGGTCCTCCTTTTACCAGCTCCTGGTAAGTGTTTAAATTTAAACTGCTTTTAGCCCCTTTTCACTTTTAAACTATTTTTTCTTAGAAATCTTTCATTTTTAGTTAATTGTAAGCCCCTTTTTGACTAAAATTATCCTTCCTCCTTAATTTTTTTAGTCAGGCCTTCCTTCCCTCCCATCCCCCCCCCCCTGTCAGGGTGTGTGTGTGTGAGGTTTTTACTGCTTATACTTTAATTTTAATTGTTTGTTTGGGACTGTGTGTGTTCTGTTTTTGTGTCCACTATGTCCAAAGAGCAGAGGGTCTCAGGCTTTAAGAAGTGTGACTCGTGCTGTCAGAAGATGTCTCTGACAGACGGTCACACTTCTTGTTTATACTGCCTGGGACCTCTCCACCTGCAGGACTCCTGTGCAATATGTCATTCTTTTAGCCAGAGAGTCCTGCAGGAAAGGAGAAACAAACTTATTTTAAGGGGACTCCTTAAACCGGAGGGCTCCCCGGCCTAATCGGCTCCGGGAAAGCCTTCCAAGTCTAAGGCCCAGGCTTCTGTACCAAAGCCTTCGGCCTTGGCTCCGACTATGTCGGAGTCGAGATCGGCTCCGGCTGGAGCCGATCCGACCTTGGCTAAATCTTCGGCACCGATGGCTAGCAGTGCCGATACTTCTTTGGTCACTTTGGTGTCGGTTCCGAGTACTGGCTCCGACCACCATGTGGCCCAGGCTTCGGTGTCGGTGCCGACTGGCTCCGACACCGCTATTTAGATGCCTGCATCGGCTCCGGCTGGAGCCGATGCATCTAGATCTTCTCTTGGAGCCGAAAAGTTATTGGCTCCGACTGGATCAGTGGGTTTGTCGGCTCCGATGGTTCCTTCGAGGAAGAGGTCCAGGTCCCCCTCTTTGGAACTGATTCTGTCGGCTCCGGCCTCACCTCTTCTTTCGGAACGGAGCCATCGGAGCCGATCATCTAGGTCGTCCAGGTTATCTGACCATGATTTAGAGAGGGTGGTAAGCAGATTATTAAAATCACAGGCACTGGCCCAGATGCTTCATAGTCCGTCTCAACAGACGACTATTAGTCCACACCCCCTTCAAGTTCCTCCTTCGACTCTACCACAGAGTTTGGAGCTGGAGTCTACGGGAATAGTTACGGCTATGGCTGAGGGGCAGATACCCCCTCCTTCTGCACCTTCAGCATCTACTCTTATCTCCTCCTCGAGACCTTCCTTGGAGGGATTCGGTGGTCGGGCTTCCCTGGTCTCCTCCGAGGGGGTGAATGGCATCGGACCCTTGTCCAACCCCGCTCTTCCCCTTGGAGCTTCGGGCCTTGGTGAGCTCGGCTCCGACATCTGCCTCGGAGCCCTCCCTTTCGGTGGGCCCGGGAGTCCCAGTTTCTTCGGAACGGGTTCTCTCGGATCTCCCTGGGAGGGGGGCCTTCGAGGTGATGAAGAGTGTGCTGGCCACTGGGCTCAGTCAGCAGTCTATTCCCTTAGCTCCTCCCTCTACAGTGCCTGTCGATATCTCTTCCATCTCTCTTGCTCCCGGACCTAGAGATCCACCGCCTCAGGTTTCCCCACTTGGAAGAACCCCCTCTTCCGAGGATTCTCCTGACCAGTCAGGAGATCCTCCGCGCAAGAGGACTTGTAAGAGGAAACACCTGGACTCCCCTGAGTCTACCACTTCAGATACCGACTTAGATGAGTCAGAGGGATCCCCAAGATCCCCTTCTGAGGATGTCTCCTTTTCAGACATCCTAGAACTCCTAAAACAGAGGGGAAACTGGCCCTCCATAAATCCCTCCGAGGATGAGTCGGTATACCTAGAGGCATTTGGATCTCGACCCTCCACCTCCTGGGTGTCTCCACCTTTCGACCCCCTTATAGAGGTTATTGCTCGAAAGGCTTGGGCTGCTCCTGATTCTGTAGAGCCAGTTCCTAGGAGGCCGTCTAAATTTATTACAGCCCCTTCTGAAAAGCAATTCCTTACAAAAGGTGTCCCTGTTGATGCCATGGTGGTGGCAGCCGCCACTAAGAAGGAACTTGCAGATCCTTCCGTACCAGTCCATCCTCCTAATAAGGATTCTAGGACCATGGATAGGTATGGTAAGCAGATGTTCTCCTCAGCGATCTTTGCCATGCGTTCGCTGAACTATTTATGTCACTTCACCAGACTCCAAAGGGACATCCTTAAGGAACTAGGTGAAGTAGTGCAGGATCCTACGGCTGCAGGGGCTCAAGAAAAGATTGCTTCTCAGCTAGGAATCCTTAATTCTATAGCTAACTCCTCCATGCGACTGATCTCGTATGCAGCAGATGGAGCGAGTAGAGCCGCGGGTACAGGAGTGGCTCTTAGACGTCAATCCTGGATGCGGCTCTGTAATTTTGCAGATCCCTTTAAGGCGTCCTTCACGAATTCTCCCTTTGATGGGTCAGCATTGTTTGGCCCTCAAGTGAAGGATACATTGACCAGGTGTGAACAGGACGGCAAGACTCTTTCTGCCGTAGGGGTCCGTTTTCTACCCCCTCTAGACCTTACCCCAAAGGTCAGAAGGGCGGAAAAATGTGGTTCCGTAAATCCCAGGGAGTCACGCCAGACGCACGTGGTCAGTTTACCCCTAGAGGCAGAGGGGGTAATAATAACAGACGCCGCTCTAGAGGCAGAGGGGTCCACAAAACCAGGGAAGCAGAGAGCCTCTCTGACAAGCCCTTCCAGCATCCCTGAGATGTTGCCCGACTGTCCATCCTTGGAGGCAGTCGGGGGAAGACTATCACTGTACCCAGAAGCCTGGCGTTCCCTCTCTCAAGACAGATGGGTACAGTCGATCATATCCGAGGGTTACAAGATTCCTTTCGAGGAAAGTCCTTTCACTCACAAAAATTCCCTTCCAGATGTGCCACCCGGTCTAAGGGAAATTGCAAAGTTAGAAGTATCAAAGCTTCTACAAAAAAGGGCCATTCAGCCAGTTACAACAGACCATTCAGAGCCCGGAATCTACTCAAGATTCTTTTGGTCCCCAAAAAGACGGGAGACTGGAGACCAATATTGGATCTCAGCAGACTCAAGTCTGTGAGAAAGACAAGATTTCGAATGGTCACACTTCAATCAATTTTGCCCTTCCTAGAAAAGGACAACTGGATGTGCTCAATAGACCTTCAGGACGCGTACTATCACATAAAAATTCACAGACGCTCCAGAAGGTTTCTCCGCTTTCGGCTGGGGTCCAGTCATTTTCAATTCAGAGCCCTGCCCTTTGGTCTCACTACAGCCCCCAGAGTGTTCACCAAATGTATGGCAGTGGTCACGGCTCACCTGAGACGACTGGCTCCTTTCAGCCACCACCAGGCATCAACTTCTTCAAGCCAGGGATTACACCCTAAATCTCTGCACTCAATTAGGAATTTCGATCAACTACGAAAAATCCTCCTTATTGCCCTGCCAGTCTATTACTTTCATAGGCGCAAACTTAAACACTGTTCGGATGTCAGCAACCCTCACAGACCAAAGAATCTCAGATATCCAAAGTCACGTGAGGATCATCCTTGCCTGCAAAAAGGTGCAAGCCAGAATGGTTCTGAAGGTGTTGGGCCTCATGGCTGCAGCCATTACCCTTCTCCCCCTGGCCCGCTTCTACATGCGTCTTCTTCAATGGATGTTGTTCACCCAGTGGTCTTAACAACAACTTCCCATGCGTCACCAAATCCTGGTGACACAAATTTGCAAGAATCATCTATCATGGTGGATTTCTTCTCCCCAGATTCATCAAGGCAGACCCTTTGTATCCCCGGCCCCGGTAGCCACAGTCACTACGGACGCCTCCCTGATCGGGTGGGGGGGTCATTATCAGGGCAGGATGGTTCATGGGACGTGGCAACCATTTGAATACCACCTGCACATAAATGTCCTAGAGATGAGAGCAGTGCTTTTCACGTTGCAAGCCCTCAACGACTTTCTTCCCTTGGGAACAATTGCAGTTCACACAGACAACATGTCTGTAGTATGGTATATCAACAAACAGGGCGGAACCAAGTCCTACCCCTTGTGTCGAGAAGCTCTCAGACTTTGGCAATGGGCGATCTCCTCTCATCGGTTTCTGGTAGCAACGCATATCCCTGGGAAAACCAACATTCTAGCGGACAGATTGAGCAGAGCTATTCTCATGCCTCATGAGTGGTCTCTCAAACAATCTATAGTGGAGGAGATTTTTCTAGAATGGGGCCGCCTCTTTTTGCTACACTCCAAAACAGCAAATGCCCAGACTTCTTTTCTCTCTTCCCACTGCCAGGCCATCCCCCCAGAGATGCTCTAACCCAGGATTGGCCCCAGGGACTTCTTTATGCCTTTCCTCCCTTTCCGTTGATTCCACAAGTACTCCAGAAAGCCACCGTTTTGAGAGCCAAAATGATTCTCATTGCTCCCTATTGGCCTCGACAAATTTGGTTTCCGTTCCTCCATCGTCACCTATTGGTGCAGCCGTGGCATCTGGACCCAGTGCCAGACCATCTGATTCACCAATCGGGTCAGCTGCATCGGTCTATTCCTTCTCTCAACCTCACAGCTTGGTTGCTCCACTTCCTTCCTTAGCCAGGCTTCCTATGATCTCTAATCCTGTTAGGGATATCATAGTGGCTTCCCTTAAATCCTCTACTAGAAGGATTTATACCAGCAAGTGGAAACGCTTCTCTTGTTGGGCAAAAGCTAAAAATATAGATCCCTTTACTGGCCCTGTTCAAGCAGTTTTGGATTTCTTAGCAGAAATCTTTCACCTGGGCTCTTCATCTTCCATGGTCAAAGTTCAGTTGGCTGCTATCTCGAATTTTCATGTCGGGTTTGCAGATCACAACATTATGTCCCACAGGCTTTGTAGAGCCTTTCTAAAAGGAATTTTTCTCCTGAAACCTCCAGTCAGGAGTCCTCCTCCTCAATGGGACCTAAATCTAGTGCTGACATCCTTAATTCTTCCTCCCTTCGAGCCAGCTGTTTCATGTTCCCTGAAATTTCTTTCATGGAAAACACTCTTCCTTGTTGCTATTACCTCGGCAAGGAGTGTGTCAGAACTTCATGCTCTCTCTGTTCGTCCCCCTTATTTGGTCTTCCACAAAGACAGGGTATCCTTGAGAACTAATCCAACCTTTTTGCCTAAGGTGGCCTCGAAAAATAATTTGAACCAATCTATTGACCTCCCTGTATTTTTCCCTAATTACTCAAACAGATCAGAACAAAAATTACATTATCTTGATGTTCACCGCCAACTCAGATATTATTTGGACAGAACAAAACAATTCAGGAAATCCGATCAGCTCTTTCTTTCTTATGCTGAAAACAAGAAATGCCTTCCTGTCTCCAAAGTGACCTTATCTAGATGGCTTTCTTCCACCATCTCCGAAATCTATCAGCTCAGGGGAAAACAGCTGTGCTCAAAACCTAAAGCGCATTCAACCAGAAGCTTAGCCACTTCTACAGCTTTTCAGGCTAGACTTCCATTAGACACTATTTGTGCAGCAGCCACTTGGGCCACTCCTCATACCTTTGTTTCTCATTACAAATTGGATTTGGCCTCCAGGGATAGAGCCAGTTTTGGCTCTACAGTTCTCAAGAGTCTGTTCCATTGAGCCACCCAGGATAGAGGTGCTAGGGACGCGGTCCCATCAAGCAGAATGAAGGCGAGATTGACAACTTAACATTGAGAAGTTATGTACCTACCATAATGTTCCATGTTAGTTGTCTTCTCTGCCTTCTTTCTTGCGACCCTCCCTCCTGCCCCTGGCCTGGACAGACCTTTTTCTCCCTATATGGAAGAATGCTTCTTAAGACCAGCTAGTTCTGGTCTACCTTATAGCCCATCCTTTAGGCTTTTTGCCTTTCTTTCCTTCTGGGAAGTTTTTTGTGCTAGGTGTTATTGCCTATAGGTACCAAACGAGATCTGGGTACTTACCGCCTTGCATCATGGGATATGGGGCTGCCTCGAGCTGGTAAAAGTGACTCTCGAGCTTAGCAAAGTGCCGAGTCGGAGCCGAGGATCGGCTCCAAACCCATCAAGCAAGAAAGAAGGCGAGAGAAGACAACTAACATGGAACGTTATGGTAGGTACATAACTTCTCATTTTGTTTGGGATAGCATGATCCATGCATTCTTGGAGGTGCTCGTAGAGTGCATTAGTAAAGGATTTTGCAGCTTGGACAGCATTATCCTTTAGCATGGGGGCTTTGAAACTTCCCACCTCGGTCTTAAGTAACGTGAAGTTTGCTTTTGAAAAGTTTTTCACGGTGGTTTCTTTGACTGGGGGTGGTGGTGGAATGTGGATATCCAGAGTGATTCGTTTATGCTCAGATCTAACCAGCGAGGGGTTGACCTCCGCTGTGGAACACCAGTCGCTCATGTTGGTGATGACCAGGTCCAATATGTTGTCACCTCTGGTGGGGGTGTGGACCACTTGATTCAGGGTATTTGAGTTTATAAATTCTAGGAAATGTTGGGCAAGGGAGTTTGTACTTGAGTAGTTCTCCCAGTTAATGTTCGGGAAATGAAATCACCCAATATCACGGTGTTTGGTAGGACCTTTATGTTTCCCAGTGTTTCCAGGAATGCGGAGTGGGAGTCCTGGGACATGGTGGGTGATCTGTAGCAAGCTATAATTTGAATAGCAGTTTTAGCCGTTGTTAGTTGCACGTGTATGATCTCTGAAGCATTGTGCTGTGCCACTAACCTGGAGGTGTGGGTATCCTTGATGAATATGGATACTCCCCCGCCCTTTGTATTTCGGTCTGGGTTTTGTGGCTGAAATATATGGTATGAGTTATAGCCTGGTAGTGCTGGTGTGCTCTCTGGAGCCTTAAACCAGGTTTCTGTTACTGCACATATATCTATTTTCTCCATACTGAGGAGTGCCTCGAGTGCGTGCATTTTGAGGTTTAGACTTCCGGCATTGAGTAGCATTACCCCCAGTTTTTTGTTTCTTGTGCTATTTACAGTGGTCGGTTTGTCTTTTGAGCCTTGCCTAAAAAAGGCACTATGCGGGTGGCAAGAGCCTTGGCCAGTATTCGAAAGCCTAAGGATGACAGGTGCAAGCCGTCTCTAGTGAAGCAGCGTGGCTTGTCAAGCATGTCATCCCAGGCTGACAGACACTGGATCCCCTTTGAATGACACCAGAAGCTTAGCCATTTGTTGAAATTGATAATTTTTTCTCTATACCGTGGTATCTTTCTTGGTGAGGACAGGATGCTACTCAGGGTCATACCAACCTGGGCTACGTGATAGGAGAGCTCCTCCATGTCTCTTTTCATGTAGTCCAGGGAGGTATGGCTCAGGTCATTCACACCAACATGGACAATGACAGAGTCATATTTGTACTTGTTCTGGACTGACCTGAATCCTTGTGTTATGAGGCAGATCCTGGCACCTGACAGGCAGCTAACAGTAACCTTTTCTTTGTTCAGCCTAGTGAGTGGGATGTCAGTGTGCCTGACTATAGAGTCACATATTACTAGTGTGTTGGGTATGTTATTTTGCCTTAAGGGCTGTGATTGTGTGGCACACTGGTTTTGTGAAGTATGTGTTTCATGGTTTGTGTTGGGGGGGGGTGGAGGTTGCTTGGATGTCTGCTTTGGAGGTCTCTGCTGCTTTTGCAGATTTATGCCATAGGTGACTCTATAGTGAAACACACTGATGCACCACTCACCAGGTTGTGCAAAGAGAGGGTCATGGTCACATGACTATCAGGCTCAAGGATTCATTATGTCATCCATGCACTCAAGTACACATATCACAAAGTCATAGCACACCTGAGTGTAAATGATTTGATATGAAGGGAGACATGATGGAGGACTTGGAATATATGTGTGAGGCAGGTATGAACCTAGCCTTGAGCAGCATTCTACCATCATGAAGAATGTTGCTGCAATGCAAATAAAAGATTGTTGACTTCAATAATTGACTTTGCTTCTGGTATCTTTCAAAGTAGGTACAATATATATATATATATATATATATATATATATATATATATATATATGTGTGTGTGTGTGTGTATATGTATATATATATATATATATATATATATATATATATATATATATATATATATATATATATATATATATATATATATATATATATATATATATATATATATATATAGCAGCCTTGGGGGAGATGGTAGACAGTCGTAAGGGATTTGCCAGGGATGGCATGCACCAATCCCTATAAAGCTTTTATATATTGCCTAACTCTTTTCCACCCCTATAGTGCCTTTTTTTAGTCAACATCAAAACAGAATCCAGATAACATAAGAGTATTGCTGCTCAATGGTTTGAGCTTTAGCAAAAAAACCCACCCCCTAAAAGGATTCCTTACCTGGAAAACTTCGATGTATGCATCATCCCAGATACCTGGTTCAAGTCCAGTGGCAGAACTCCATCAATGCCTGCCACGTGTTCACGACCACCACATTTGATGAAGGCACTAAAGGTGGCAGAGTCTCCATATTGCCTTACTTACATACTGCCTTCTTTTTTTCTCCTGTACCTACCTCCAACATAAAAAACTCTTAGCTAAACTTAGGCCCACCAAATTAGCAGCAGACAACCTTCCAAGTAAATACCTACAAATCGCAGCTGATGCCCTGGCCTACCCAGTATCCATCTTGATTAACCGATCTCTGTCAGAAAGTTATGTTCCCACACTGTGGAAAGTATCACATATAATTCCCCTGCACAGAACTAACCAATTACTGCCCCATAGCTATTCTCTCTCCACTCTCCAAAATACTAGAGAGATGCATACACTCTCAGGTCTCAGACTACCTCCTTATTAACAACCTCCTTTCCAATACTAAGCATGGTTTCCGACCAAACCATAGCACCACCACAAACTTACTCTCCTTTACTAACACTATCCTTCAGCATAAAAACAATGGCTATCTCTCCTCTGCTATTTTCCTAGACCTATCTAAAGCATTTGACATGGTCCCACGCAAACAACTTATCTCTGTCCTCAATAACCTATCCTTCTCACAATCAGTCACCAACTGGTTTCAGAGTTACCTGTCTGACCGCCATCAGTCCATTGTATGGCAGAATGACATATCTCCCTAACTACCTGTCTCCATAGGGGTTCCCAAGGATCCATCCTTGGACCCCTACTCTTCTCTGTTTTCATCAATAATCTAGCCTCTGCCACCAAACATGGCGCACTCATACAATACGCAGATGACTCGACCATCATCTGCTCAGCCCAGTCCCTACCCAAACTGCAAAAAGTCACCCAGGAAGCCTTTTCCTCTGTTGAAACTTGGTTATCAGATGCCCAATTAATACTCAACCCAAACAAAACTAAACTACTCATCTTCCAACCCACCAAACATACGCAAAACAACTCTCACTTTAACATCACAGCAAAAGACAACACCACTATATACCCAACTTCTTCTTCTTCCGGCTTTTCCCAGTTAGGGGTCGCCACAGCGGATCACTGTCCACTCATGATTGGCAGTGGAGTTTTATGGTGTCGAGTTGCCAGCCCGTCGCCCAACCTTCTACAGAAGGCACACATGCACTCACACCTAGGGCCAATTTAGTGTGTCCAAATCCACCTACAGCATGTCTTTGGGATGTGGGAGGAATCCGGAGCACCCAGAGGAAACCCACGAGACCACATGGAGGACATGCAGACTCCGCACAGAAGGCACCCCAGCCAAGGATCGAACCGGAGAACATCTTGCTGTGAGGGGGCAATGCTAACCACTGCACCACCGTGGTTGCCCTAGACCACTATATACCCAACTGAATACACCAAATTACTAGGAGTGGAACTAGATAATAAACTAAACTTTGACATTCACATATCCTTGACCATAAAAAAAGCCCACAAAAATTAGGAGCATTATACAGAAATAAGCAACTTGTTACCAAAGCAGCAAAGATTCCAATAGCAAATTCCCACCTTATCTCCACTCTACTTTATGCCTCTCCAATATATACCAACCTAAGGCAATGCGATCTAAACAAGCTAGAGACCTGCTACAACAAAATCGCCAAATTTGCCACAGGGGCATCCTACGATAGTCACCACTGTCTCTCACTTGTTGAAGTGGGCTGGCTTGAACTCCCTCACCTCCTTCAGTGGTATCAACTCTCACTCGCCCACAAACTAGTAAACCATCCACTAAATGTCCCATCCCTCCAGAATCTACTCCAACCCTATTGCACCACCAGACCACTAAGATCCAGCAACAAAAATCAATTGCAGATCACTAAAGCCACTAACTCTGCTGGTGAAGCACTATTCTCTTGCACCATAGCCAAATTATGGAACTCCCTCCCACCCACAATTACCTCCATACCATCATGCACCCACTTCAAAACTTTACTAAAAGCGCACCTAAAAACATACTGGCTATGCCCTTGCAACTCACGCTCTAATATCACCCACCCCATCCAACCACTACCTTTCTTTCCACTCCACTAACTACCTTGATTATAGCAAGCTCAGATGCTCATAAGCCTAGTACTTATACAGCAGGAACTTCTTATTGTAACATTTGTTAATGTCTGTTATGTACTTCACAGATAAAGATTCTAGTTGTCTACTGATGTACTATGTTCTTCATCTGTAAATAGATTGTAAGTAATTGCTATGTAAATTGTTAATCTCTATGTAATCCAATGTAACTACTGTCTGTTTATTTTAACTGTGGAGCTTTTCTCTCCGGGCCTCCGCTGAAAATGGACCTACATCCAGTTGGACACTCCTGGTCAACAAATATAAATAAATAAAAAATAATAAATAAATGTTCTGAAAAAAAATTAATCTCCAAGCTTGTCAGACAAAATAATGACCAGGAACTCTTCCATGCCCAACTTACTATTAACAAAAATCCTTATCATATCATAACTAACTGTAAGTGTTTCTTTAAGTCACTCTTAGCCCGTACTTCCCACTTAAGCAGTATGGAGTCCTTATGCAATTAACTGGGAGACTTACACATCCTCGAAAATATATGCCCAGAAATTTCTGGACTTCATTGATCTGCTGTGGCGACCCCTGACGGGAGCAGCCGAAAGATGAAGAAGATCAATACATACTGTCTGGACCAGTTAGCCCTTGCCCCAACCATGGACAATAAAAACCTGGACTTCTTCCTTACCAGTATGGGGCAGCTTTGCCCCACAAGAACTGTAACTTCCTCTCTCAAATTGGACCCCAAATTACTCACGTTTACCTTAAGTCTGAAGCTTGCAGGACATTGATATTCAGACACTCTGCTAAGGCCACTCTTTTAAAACTGGGTAATGACCTGACTAAAGTCAAAAGCCCCTTTCATCATGATGACCCCACTTCTTCCACAAAATCATTTATAATGAAATTCTGAGCACATGTAAATAGGTGAGTAAATGCATCTCTCCCCCTTATTATTAAATAGAACATCAAATTTTAAAATAAACCCCTATGGTGGAATCCTAACACAAACAGGCTCTATGATAAAGGAAAAAAAAAATCATTGCACGCAGAAATAAATTTAACTTTCATGATACCCATAACACTCTTGCTAAACTTAACAAGGAACTCTGGGCCCTGATCAAATCAACCAAAGCCAGATATTTATTTATCTATTAATTTATTTGACATTTATTTAATGGTAAAGTCCGACTGGGTATTAGCCCATATTCAGCGGAGGCCTGGGTAGAAAAGCTCCACAGTACACATTAAACAGAATTAAAAAACTGAACAATGGTTACAAATATTAAGACAATAACAAAGTAGTACAAAATGTGAAATACAATAAAAGAAAAATAAGCAAAATATAAAGGCAAGCAATAAAATTAACCGTATATTATAAACATGTTAGAAGAGAGCTCCTAATATGCGTGTTACATAGTGATGCATGAAAAATATATAAGAAAATAAGTAATAGATCATAAAAGCCATATAGTCTTTCTGCCAGGAGAAACAGGTAGTAAATTTCAGTCATAAATTCTGGGATAGATAAAGGTTAGTGTTAGAATATAAAGTAAGGACACTAAAAGGTTAAGGGATTAAAGAGAGGTGAGGCTAGAAAGCAGGTAATGCAGGAAGGGAAGTAGGACAGATCAAGAGAAAGTCTATTAAGAGTGAGAAAGAAGGGAATAGCAAAGACTACTAAGATGGCAGGGAGCATGGTCAGATCCAGTTATTGGTCAGATGTTCTTTCAGCCTAGACTTGAAGGAATAGCAGTGGGGTATAAGTCTTGATTGATTCTGGAATGCTATTCCATGATTTGGCAACACAGCGAGAGTACAGACTAACCCTGTTAGATCTTCAAGGTTTATAAATAGATAGTAGATACTTGTGAGAGGAGCATAGGTCATGAGATGGAATATAGTGTTGGAGTAGTGATGATATAATTTGTGAAAATGAGGAGTTGTACAGAATTTGGCGACTTAATGTTAAGTTAATTAAAGTTGAGAAGTTCGAGCCAGTTTAAGGACTCCAGAGCAGAGCAATGGTGAGAGCAGTGGGCCTGCCCTGTGGCAAATTTAGCTATTTTATTATAACATTGACTAAGTTTTTTTTTTTTTTTTGAGGGAAGAGTGAAGATTTGTTAGAATAGGTGAAGCATATAAAAGGGAGGTTAAGACATAAGTTGTGGCAAGGGTTACTCTTGTAAGGTTAAGATGAATTTCTTAGCCCCATACATCATGCCCAATTTTTAATTATTATTTTTTTTATGTTGTTGATATGTAGGTCAAACTTAAGATTGTTGTCAATTGTTGCGCCTAACAGTTTTGTATACGAGACCACATCAATTGAATTATAGTTCAGAGAAGTAATAGCAAAGTTAGAGGTATCTGGAGAAAATTGTTTTGGTAAAAATAGTAGAAGTTTAGTTTTTTTTTGGTTAAGTAGTAAATGGTTGTTGGTGAGCCAAGAATGAATGGAATTGATTGCTTCTTGCATTAAACTCTGTAAATGAGAGAGAGTCCTGGCAGAGCAGCTTAATGTAGAGTCATCAGCATATTGAATTAGGGTGGCTTGTTTGGGGGCAGTATTAAGATGGTTAATAAAAATGTTGAAGAGAAGTGGACCTATTTCATAGGTTGGTACTAAGCTATCGGCCCTAGGGCCTATACAAGCCTAACCATAACAATTCCCTGGATGTTTCTTCCTACAATATTTACTTCCCTGGACCCCTGTCTAGCAGGGCGACTAACATGATCCCCGGGGTGAATTTCCTATCTCCCATCCATTCGTCAAGGTTCCTTTTGAAGAGTGCCAAGGAGGCGCTTTGTTTGACATGTATAGGAAATCTATTCCAGAGTATGAGGAGTCTCTGGGTCAGGAACCTATCCCAGCAGCATGTTTTGTTCATTGTGATGACAAGATTTAGATCCCTGCAGCATGTGGCTCTGAGGGATTGGGATTTCTTTAAGTATAGCATGTCCAACAGCTCTGGGTTTGACATGGCCTTGTATGTTAAGCAGAGATCACCTCTGACTAGATGATATGCTACAGAGTATAGCTGGAGTTTTTTTAGATGGTTAGCATAGGGCATCTGCTTTAGGCCTATGATTCTTTTAGTGAGTTATTTCTGCGGCCTTTCCAGCTGTTGCAGATGTCTTTTGATGTAATTTGAAATGGGGCGTTGTACTCTATAACAGGTCTAATGAGGGATGAGTACAGTGGGACAATGTCCTCCTTTTTTCTGGATGAAAAGCCCTTAGTGATGAGGTGTGCCACATAGAAGGATTTCCTGACTGTTGTGGCGATGTGGTTATCAAAGTTGAGACCACTGTCCACCTGTGTCCCTAAGTCTCTTATCACACTTTCGGTGTTTAGTGTACTGCCACCTTTGTGGTAATTCATGTGTACATGTTTTTTCCCAAAGGGGATAACTATACCTTTCTTGGCATTAAGCTCATGGCTCTGGTACCAGGCATTTGTTTCTGTAACTCCTTCAGAGCTGTGAAAGTGCTATGTGCTGGTCTGAATCCATGTCGGGTGAGAATGAGAAGATTATTGTCAAATAGGTATTGAAGAAGTTGTTTATGGATACCTTTTTTCTAGAATTTTTGATAATGGTGAAAGAATAGCAATCGGTCGGGTCTGTATTAGAACACCAAACTTTCAAAATTTCGAGTGTTCTAATATCGAACCCTATTAATCGAAAATTTAAAACATCGAACATACAGAACAGCAAATTTTTTCCTGGGGAAAAAAATTGCTGTTCCAAAACACATACACACAACACAAGCACACCAAACAAACAGCAATCCACACACATACACCTAAACTGTTACACCTAACCCTACACTAAACTATACACACACCACTAACTATCCACTTACCTTAACCCAAACCCTAACCCTATGGTCCGTCACTATTGCACCGTCATCTCACCTGCGCCCTAACCCTAACTCACCTACCCCGCCCTAACAATCACGTCCACACAATCGCACACTTACCTGACCCATGCCCTAACCCACCTAACCCGCCCTAACCCTCACGTCCACACAATCGCACACTTACCTGAATCCGACCCATAACTTTCCACCACAGTGCTGAAAATACCGAAGCAACAAAAATGGACAACCAAATTATTTCCCTAGGAAAACATTTGGTTTTCTGTTTCTTCAATATGAAAACAGGTCGATATTAGAGCACTCGAAATTTTGAATGTTCGGTGTTCTAATATAGACCCCAATTGGTCTACAGATTGAGATTTCTGCGGTGGTGCTACATTCGTGGAGGGGAAGAATGACGGATTTTTTTTCTACAGGGTGAGGAGAAAAGCCTCCTTGATGGATCTATTAATGATTATTGAGACTGGGTAGGCAATTGGGTCAACAACCATTTTTAGAAATTCCTTAGGTAGATTTTCTGTAGGGGGAACATGGCTTGAGCTTGTACAGGAGGGATTTGATGAAAGAAGTAGGAAATGATTAGCTTTGCATCAAATTGTTTTTTTATCTAAATTAACTTGTTTCTTTACAAGGTTACACAGTGCTTTGAAATGCTTTAAATTATTGTGAGTCTTATGTTTTAGGTTAGGTGCCCAATCCTTGTCTCTTTTTTTTGCATGAGTTATCAGGTATAGACAGAAAGCCAAGGAGTAGTGCTTGTTTTGACTTATTTCCTTCTGCTGGGACCTAAACTGTCTAGAGTGCTTAGGAATGTAAATTAAAATTGTTCAATTGCATCATCTAGTGGTAAGTATTTAAGGAAGGCCCAATTGATGGAGTTTAGTAAATTTGTAAACGACTTCTGGTCATAGTTGGATAGGTTTTGTACTGTCTTGTAGGTGTGTTGTTTACATGAATGTGAAATAAGTCTAGTTGTACAGATGGGGTTTTGATCTAATAGAGGCTGGAAGTGTTTTGGATTGAGAAAATTTGTTAAGATGGGAGACCAAAATCCAATCAATTATTGAGCCATTTTGGTTTGCGGAACTGGTAATGGTTGGGTGAATAATTAGTTGAGAAATTCCAAATAGGTTTATGCTATCTGAGGGAAACTGTAAATTAAGTTGATGCCAGTCAATGTTGACATCACCTAATATTACTGTTTCTAGAGAGATATTTTTTGATACTCAAGATAGGTTACTTTCCAGAGTTGATAAGTTATTGCCAGGGGTATGTATAAAGCTATAATGCAAAGACCTTTATTATTGTTTAATTTAAGGTAGGTGATCAGTAGTTCAGCTTTGTCAAAGGAGGGTACAGATTGGTTGTGAGGGGTTAAGGAAATAGAAGCAGGACATATTACTGCAACACTAAACAAAAAAAAAAAAAAAAGGCCTGAATCACAAAGGCTATGCAGACCATCTCAGTGCCTTGTCCATCCTCTCGTATCATACAGGCTACTAAGAGAGTACCACTGACTTGCATATAGAGCCTCAGCAGACCCTATCATATCAAACCAAACATTCACAAGTCCAGTGATAGTGTGAACCTTAGTTCAAGGGATAGAACATGTTGGAGGGATAGGCATGTCTCACAGGTAATACCTTTTTCTGTGAACTGTCTTCCATTCCACATAAAGCGAAGTACAGTTCTCTTACTCTCTTTTCAAATGTAATTTAGACAAATGTATGGGTAACCCCAAAATGACCTTCCCCTAGTTTAGCACCTATGTTCCTCATGTATAGGGGAAACAAGTAAATGTCCCAACCTGTCCTTCTTATGACCGCCTCTGGGTTATTTGTGCACAAAATATATGGACTAAAAACTACCTTAGAATGTAAGGCTAGGCTTCATAACATCCTCACAGATCAATAGCATTGTAAGTACATATGAATTTGTCACAAGAATAGTTATGTTAATAAAACTACAGGAACCATACTCACTACATGGATAAGTACCCCTGTAGTTTCCCCCAATGTGTATAAAATTGACCTTAGATCTTTTATAGAAAACATCAGTGGTATTGATGGTCATTACACTCAGGTATAGCTAAAAGTGTAATTCAGAGACAGTTCCTGCACTTGGGCACAGCTGTTTAAACCAGTTTGAGACAGTCTTAAACATAAATGAGATGTAACTCAGAATTGTATGAAAAAATCTGTGACTATCATATGTAAATGAGGTGCTCTTCCTGTTTTTTGAACAATTCGGTCACTTTTTGATGTACATCTGCATGCTGTGCATAAGGCTTACACAAAGGAAAGATGCCTTTTCAATATACTTTACAGTGTGGTAAGAAGCTTACATTCATTGCCAGCTTAGCTATCTCCCATTCTGAGCTGCTTATCTTGGTTGGGGCAAAACAAGGTGTGCCCTGCAGTGTATGCCAAAGGAGAAGACAAAGGTATAGGCAAAGGTTAACCCATCTGAACTTTGCTGATCAGTAAGTCTTGGATAGGTTTAGACTGGACAGGGACATAATAGAGGCCTTGGTGAGTTTGTATAGCCCATATATGGGGACTGGAAGAATGTGTGGCCTTCCTATAGCTGTGGATAACAAGGTATGTATAGCCCTCACTATATTTATCACAAGGACCTTCTGAGGTTGACCATGCTTACTTATCCAGCAATTAATACAATTCTTTATCATGTTTGATGGTTTCCTTGTGTTTGTACTGCTTATGGCTCTGAACCATGTGACCTGCTAGTGACATCAAGGAACTATGTGCTCGACTAATGTTCATGTAACTGCATTGAGACTACCTCATTATATACAGAGGCCAGAGGCATGCCAACAACATGTCTGGGTTTGGGTCTGCTAGATTTCAAACAGCACTCACAATTGTCAAAAGTCTGTTTCATAATAGAAATGCATTCATGATCCTGGTTTCCGCAGTCTGTCCACAGAAGCATGCCCAAAGTAAAGAAGCAGTTTCTTTAAAACCTGCTTTTTCTCCATGGTCATTATTTCTGAAATTGTGAGGGCCTCATTCTAACAGGGCTTCTCCTTAAGATCTTTATGCTGATGCAGTAATATCCAGAATTTTGGGTCTCAAGACTCACTGATTGTTTAAACATTACCACTTTGTTATTTTTCATGTCCAGGACTGCTCCCATCTTTTTAAGGATATCTTACTCAGCAACAAAGACATCTGAATATTAATTACTTTTGTCTGAATATCACACTTTGCCTGCTTTTTTAGCTATTTTCAGTCTCTTTGTGGAATGCACTAGTTTTCCATTTCTTGAATGCCCAATATTAGGCTTATCAGTTTTTAATATGTTATCCCCTCTCATTCTGACTCTGTTTATTGATATTGCTTTATGGATTTTAGAAAAGTTTTTACATGAATGTACAATTACTTTGTGATATTTATGCATTGAATTTATGGTTTCTCACATTGCCTTTTGATACTGGTTTTACATTATATAGGACACTAGAGGGAACTATAAGCAATTATGTATATATTTATCTTACATTTTAATTAAGTAATACAAATATATTCTACATTTTGTATTAGGTACTTGTATTTTGTAGAAATGTTTCAATTATTTGTATACATTCAATAACACACTATATACAAGAGCTCACTTTAAGTGTATATTTTATATTTTAAATACAGACTAACGAACTACTTAATTGAACCTTTTATTTGATTGGTGGAAAACCTTGATTGTTAGCCCTATATAATCTGGGGAAGAATTGACATTTACTGCTATCTGAAGAAGTTTATGACGAAAACGAGATTGTATAGTTAACGTTAATACTTCCATTATTCAGCAGTGTGGATTACTAGTGTGTATTGAGTCTATGGTGTTCCTGCTTTTGGAGATTAAAGCCTTTGCTACCTTTGGATTCGTGGTGCTTGATTTGTTGGTTTACTAGTTTTATTTTGGGCACCATCCGTTTCACCTTTGGTTATTGATATTGTTGTTTTAACCATTTTACCATGCATGCAATGCCAGTTACAACTTACCCAAACAATTCTACAGAAAAATCTCTGTATCTCAAGATGACTGTTAAGAATACAAAGCTATATGACACATTTTTATGTTTTTGGATGACTTGCTTTCCTCAGTTGTCTTAACTTGTTCACCTGTTTAGACAGTTTTAATTCTGTGATAGGTGCTGTGGAATACAGACATTTTTGATCTCTTACCATACTCATTTAGTGAACTTGTGACTTGTAAAGCCAGTGTCACTGAGTTGTTTTGTCTTCCTGACTTGCTACTTTATTTCTGATCTGTGCAATATGCTGTATCTTGATTTATGTTTGGGCCTACTGTGATGCCTGATGCATGCCGTTTCTAAAAAAAATAAAAATATGTATACTTATATATATGTCCTTTAGGGCCGACTCCACTGATATAAAAGCAAATTCAGTGCTTGGTTTTAATGCTAAGTGTTTTTTTACATTTATGCATGAAGTATCTTTTAGGTTAAAGAGCAAGCACTTCTTACTAAAAGAATACAGGGAGTAAACACAGGGTCCTATGCTGATGGCCTCACAGGCCTGTCTCTTTGCTCAGTATTTTACAGACTTCTAAGAGGTGATCTTTGCCTGGCATACAAGGCATCCCTGTACCCTTTTTTGATGCATCTTTTGCACTTCCACAAAACAAACAGCATCAGAACTGCTAGATCAGAAGACCTAAATTTTGATTGTGACATAAATAAGACATGTTGGAAAGACAGACAGATATATTTCTCAGAGAATTCCCATTCTCTGGAGCAGGTTCCCCATCCTTGTGAGGCAGAGTTCTCCCTAACCCTATTTAAGCACAACTTGGACAAATGAATGGGTATTTGGAAATTCACCCCTCATCTGGCACCTATGTCTCTAATGAATAGAGGCAGTCAGGAAATAGCTCCCTATATAAATCAAATTTGTGGGTCACATTTGAGTTGCATGGCTAGGCTTATAAGGGCCCTAGTGGTTGTTAGCCTAGTATACACCTATAAACCTGTATGGGAGTACCATATTATACTTATGAAACCTACTGAATCTCTTTTGAAGATCAGTTATCTAATCTGCCATAGATACTGCATTGTCGATAGTAATCTGATCAAAATCAGAGCATGCGTTATAAATCCAGTCCTTTTTCTGTTTCAACATAGCTTCAAGTCTTGCAATTAAAGTGGGCACACCTTCATCTTTGTTCAAATCATCTTCTGAATTCTACACAAAGGTATCTGTTGCTGTCCTCGGAAGTGAGAGCTTAACTGCAAAAGTATGCTTTCCTTTTTCAACTTGGTGCCCAGAGTCCAACTCATAACTTCATTTTGCCAAATGTAGGCAGCATTCTCGCACTAACCACCATCATCAGCACAAGCAAGTAGCATTTTTAAGACAAGGAAAATTTATTTCCTTCAAACATCCAGTCTGCTCAAAAAAACACCGCCAGTTCTGACATTTAGAACATACTGCAGGGCAAGCGTATACAATCACTGCCATAAAGTAGATGCTGTAAAAGAATGACGTAAAGAAGATGCTGTAAATGTCTGCCATAAATCAGGTACCTCTGTAAAAGCCCCAAACAAAGTAAATAATTACAGATGTAACACAAATCGTGTTTTATTCTTTATAGGCAACTAATGGGTCTGCCATATAATCCAGCCACATATAGCAAACTGGTAAAAGAAAGAGTATTTATGACACCATAAGAAATATTAACCACCTAATAACATATGCTAAGTTAATATGTACATTCTCTGTGGAAGTAAAAGTCATCTCAATAATTCCCCTTTAAAGAGAACTATCACTAATGCACAAGATGCTGCTGGCAACTGACTTTGCAGTTCAGTACTTCATCTACAAATGCAGTGCCTGATGCCCTTGAAGAATAAATTGTATGAGCTACATTACAAAGATGGTGTGCTGGTGATGTTGTCATAATATTTGCTGAACTAGATCAACTATGCAATAGGGAATTGCTGTCAAACAATGACAACAGGTTCATAGTTACTAGGCATGCAGTCCTGGAGACCATTAAGGAGCCAAACCAAAATTCCTAATTGTTTCAGTCACTGTGTGGTTAAGTGACTTGCTCACTGTCACACTGTAGACAAATGAAGGTGAGAAGATTATAACCCTGTTCCCCTGCCAGAGGAATCAGCTTATTAAGAAGAAAGAACTTTAGTCCTCTGCATTAACTGCCAGAATAACAGTTTTTAACTAAATGTGGAAATCCTTTATAATCCGATCTTGTAGAGAAGACTGTATCACCTTAATATATGATCATAGGAGATGAGTAGGCTATCGACCCGGAGGTCATTTCAAGCCTAGCCCTTTCATGCCAATGTAATACCATAGAAATGCTAGTCCATACCCAAGATTGCACTTAGTAAGAACTATCCATTTCCAGGAGGGTTGTGGGTGCTATCCCTGGTAAGAATTTATGGTGCCCATCCACTCATCCAGGTTCCTCTTGAACATTGTCATTGATATACTCTGTTTCACATGAATTGGTAACCTATTCCAAAGATGTGACAGTCACTGGGAGATAAATCTGTCCTTCTAGCATGTCCTCATTAAGTCACAGGCCATATTTGGTTCCCCAGAATGGGTAGCCCTAGTCCCGTTTGTTTTATGGATGTGCAGGAAGTTCATTAGGTTTGGGTCTGAGATTGCTCTTTTAACCAGGCATAAGTCTTCCCTAAGATGTCTGTACTATACAAACCATAGTGACAGGGACTTTAGTAGGTCTGTGTAAGGCACATGCTAGAGTTTCTAGATCTTTGTCAGAAACCTATAAAGTCTCTCCAGTTGATGCAGGTGCTTTGTACAGTACCTGCTAAATGGGGTGTTGTACTCAATTATGGGCCAGATTAGTGCTGAGTATAGAGGGGTTATAACCTCTTTTGCTCTTGAGGTGATGCCTTTACTAATCCAAGGTACTGTGTAGAAAGCCTACCTTACTACAGTAGACATGTGGTGGTCGAAGTTAAGGTAGCAGTCAACTTCTGATCTCAGGTCCCTTACCACTTTGTGGGTACTTAGGGTATTGTTATTGATTTGTTAGGGTGAAGGGACATTGTGCCAAAAAGATTGATGATGCATTTCTTTCCATTCATTTGCAGACTGTGACTAATACACAAGTTGTTGGTGTGTGTAAGACCCTCCTGGAGTATACTGACATAATTTGGGGATTCAATAATTGCACCTAGTTTGCAGTCGTCTGCATACTTGTTCAGCCACAACCCCTTACTTTTGACCTGAACATCTGAGAAGTATATACCAAACAGTAGGGGGCTCAGCACTGACCCCTTCACCACCCAACTGGTAACAGGTTTGCTGGTTGATTTTGAGTCACCCACTTTTATTTTGTGTGTCTGGTTTGTGAGCCAGTTGGCAACGCTTCTCACAATGAAGGGGTTTACATTCAGTTTGCTAAGTTTATTAGTAATGCCTCAATGTGGGATCATGTTGAAAGCCTTTGCCAAGTAGAAGTATGCTGTGTGCACAGATTTGCCCTCGTCAATGGCCCTGGTCACACTTTCAGAGAAATGCACTAGATTTAACAGGCAGGATCTGCGCTTGACAAGGCTGAATTGGGTAGGATCCAGGGTATGGAGGTTACCTATGTCTTCATTTATGAGGTCCATAATGATATGTTCCATGGCCTTACAGATGAGGCTGTTCAGGCTTATGGGTCTGTAATACCATGGGTCTGTTACTAGGCCATCTTTCTGGAGGGGAATAACTGTAGCTGTTCTCCATTCTGCTGGAACAAAGCCTGTGGTTAGGCTATGATTGAAAAGGGTACTGATAAAGCTCACCAAGACTCTGACACAACTTGCTGTGAGGGAAAGGTTAGTTTGCTTTTTCTTTCTTGTATTTTGTATTAGTTTATTGCCTTCTTCTATTTTGTATACTGTGATTTGTTTTCCTTGCACTTTGTACTAGTTGTATTCTGCTTTGAATTACATATTAAAATTTGGAAAGAGACCACAGCTGTGTCTTTTGTGAGTTACACAGACTTTTTTCCCACCCTCCTACCCTGTTGCTGTTTAGTTCTTAAACACAGCTGTCTTTCTAGTTGCCTGTCCCTTATGTTAATTTGACCATATATCTCCTTCTCTCTCCCTTTTTACTGGCTGTTGTGAGTAAGCACAAAATTATCATTTTGTGAAATCACTCCCCTTCAACTATTTAAATTTATTGGTCATTCTACTGTATTCCATAGAGCCAGAAAATAAAGAAAAAAAGTCAATCTATCTTGCTCTTTTAAAATTAGTGGCTTTCTGCTTAGCTGATACTTTAGTTACCCCATTTTTCGTATCTGACTGCTTAGTGCACAGTGCACTGTTTATAATATTAAGCCATTTTTTTCATCTTACCCTTAAACATCTATTGCAAGGCCACCAGAGACTGGAGAGCCCACATTCTGACTCTCAGTAGTTATCTTGGGATTAGTGCTTCAGGTTTCTCCTTATGAGAGAAGGAGCACAGGGACATTATTTCCTGGAGACTGCTGATCACCAAAAATCCTAATAAATGCTTCATAGGTGACAGCTTGGAATTTGTTCTTATATTCTGCTCCTGGTGAGAGAAGGAGAGGAGTGCATTAATTCCTGACTGTTTCTGGTTGGGCAGTGAGTGTCTGCGCTTAACATTCTTGATTGGTCTGGTTGCTGTTCAAGGCATCTACCAGGAAAAGACTACAACTAGCCTGCAAACCATTATATCATCTGGGAAAATACCATGGATCACCAAACAGACTATGGCCTGCTTCTCATCTTGGAACTGGTGCTAATGATTTGATTCTGGTGAGAGAAGAAACAAAGGAACATTGTATCCTAGGAGAGTGAAGCTGTGGTGAGACCAGTGTAGTAGTAGCCATTCATGTGACTCCCCTTTTTCATCATTCTTGACAAGCTAATTCTTTGTTTTCAGTAAGTAGTGATTAATTTGTTTCCAGCTTCAGAATATCTGCCTAAATTCTTCATCCTTAAATTCTCAGGGTCTACATATTAGTTTCCCTTCAAGTGTTTGGCCATGCCCTGTACAGACACAGACCCCTTGGGTGACATTTTTAACTGTAAAAGCACAATTGAATTGTATCTTGCACACAGGACAACTAGTTTGCAGTGATAAGCACTGTCCCCAGAGTTGCAAAACGAATACTACTGACACTGCTTTATATTCTCACTCCCATCTAATCAATAAAAAAAGGATCTGTTGCCATGGACATGAACGTTTCCACTGTCTCCATTACCAGCTTGGTGGATATGGGCATCTTGAGGCAATGTAGAAATTGTCTCATGTTTACTGACAACCAGTTAATTCTCAAACAAACTGATATGTTATGTGAGAGATGTATTTACACAAGGTCACTGGAGGCAAAATTCTCACATAAAAGTACTCCTAATTCCAATAATGTTGTCAGTAGTACACACACTGAACCCATCACACACAATTCAAAGCAGACGTATAGACCCACATATGCTGAGGCACTTAAATGCAACCTTCCTAAACCACAAAGACCTCCTAGATGAAGTACACATAACAAATGCTCTCAGCAACCCCAAATGCACTATTTCAAAACAACACCCACATTGTCACATAGAGCCACATCTCATGGATCCTTTACCTCTAAGCCATCACACAGTCCAACATTCTGGTCCTTGGAGACTACATTGTAAGACACACTGATGTCTCTCTCACCAGGCTGAGTAAGGAGAAAGCCATGGTCAGTTGCTTATCAGGGGCTAGGATCTGCCACATTATGCACACACTAAGGTCATTGGACCACAAGTACCAGCATGACTCAGTCATAGTCCATGTGGGAGTAAATGACCTGAGACATACCTCCCTAGACTATATGAAGACAGACACCATTGAGCTCTTGAAATATGTGTTTCAGGCTGGTACAAGCCTAGCACTGAGCAGCATTTTACCTTCTCCAAGGATGATGCCATAGTACAAACAAAAGATGATTGACTTTAATGACTGGCTTAATTTCTGGTGTCATTCTAAAGGGTCAGCTTGGAAGGAGATGGTCAAGAGACCATGCGGCTTTGCCAGGGATGGTCTGAACCTCTCCCTTCTAGGCTTTTGAATGTTGGTTAAATGCCAAACTGAAAGTACTTTTGACAAAGTTAGGAGTCTAAACAAAACAGTCCACTCCCTAGAAGCTCTCTTCACCCTAGATAATGCTGATATCTATGCAGTCACTGAGCCGTGGTTTAAAGCCGTGGAGAGCACACCAACAGTGCAAGGTTATAATGCCTTCCACACATTTAGACCTGCTACTACACAGACAGGGACTAAAGGTGGAGGTGTCTCTATTTACATCAAAAATAAATATACCTCAAGGCTGGTCAAACAGGCCAATGCACTTGAGCTGCTCCATGTTCAAATTACAATAGGCAAAATCCAATACTACTACCATGCAAGCTATTGCCCCCCACCCCCATGACCCAGGAAACCCATATAATGTATTTAAACTTATTAGAAACCCTAACCATCCAACCCAATACCATATTCATGGGTGACTTTCATTATCCCACTATTAACTGGGAATCCTATATGACACCAAGCATACAGGCATAGAGATTCCTGATTTTGTAAAGACAAACTCCCTGGACCAGATAGTCAGTAAACCAACCAGGGGTGCAACAATACTGGATCTGGTTCTCACTAATATGGGAGATTGCTTCATATCCCCTAGTGTAATGCCTTCCTTGGTAAGGTTAGACCACAAAATGGTCTCCTTTGAAGTAAAAATAAAACCAGGACCCCCCCAGCTAAACCTGGAGATTCAGGAACTACTCTAAGGCTAACCCCCTGCTATTAAGTGAAAACCTGGCAAAATTTCAAGCCCCCTTAGAACCCAAGAACACTGCTGCCTATGCAGAACTGTTCACAGAAACCCTGTACAAGCATGCTAATAGCTGCATAGAGGCAGCTGTACCCACCAGGAGGAAGTACAGAACTAACTCAAAAAACAAACCACCCTGGTGGAATCACAAAATCAATAGGCTGTATAACAGGAGGAAGAAAAGCATGGCAAAAATTGCAAGGTGCAGCACCCAGCATTCTCAAAAACTAAATGAGCATCACAGAGGACAAAGTCTACCAAAGCCAAATCTGTGGTGAATTTGGTCTCCCAGGCCAAGGACAACCACAAAGCATTCTTTAGCTATGTCCACAACCTCAAAGGTAATACACAACTGTGTGCAGATCTCATCGTAAATAGAGCCCACTGTACTGAGCCAGAAGATATATAGCAAACTTACTGGCCAATAAAGTTAGCTCTAACTTTACCCCTCTCTTCCCCAGAGAAGTAAACATTATGGGAAGAAATATCCAGGGAATTGTTATGGCTAGGCTTGCATAGGCCCTAGGGCTGATAGCCTGGTACCAACCTATGAACCTTCCCTCAGGACATACCATCAGATATTAACTTCCCCTGCTGTTACTAGGGAACAGGTCCTTAATGCTCTCTCTCTAAGGCCAAGAGCACTGCATCAGCTGACCCAGAAAATATCCCAGGATGCCTTCTAAATAGCATGAAACATGACCTATCAGGGCCTCTTGAATTGCTATTTAACTATAGATGACAAACTGGCTTTGTGCCTGATGAATGGAAAACAGCAAAAGTCATCCCTCTGCACAAAGGCTGGCTATATACAGACTGGAAATGAAGTCTCTCTAGTTTTATTTGTAAAGCCATGGAATTAATAATCATGGAACTGATCAGTACTGATATAGTAAACCTCCAGACACTGGCCCCAACCCAGTTTGGTTTTGTCAAGGGCAGATCTTGTCTACTAAACCTGGTGGACTTCTTTGAGAAGGTCACCAAAACAATGGATGAGGGCAAAATTCTTCATAGGTTGACACTAGGTTATCGGCCCTAGGGCCTATACAAGCCTAGCCAAACAATTCCCTAGATATTTCTTCCCACAATATTTACTTCCCTGGACCCCTGTGTAGCAGGGCAACTGATGTGATCCCTATGGTGAATTTCCTATCTCCCATCCAATCGTCAAGGTTCCTTTTGAAGAGGGCCAAGGAGGTGCTCTGCTTGACATGTATGGGCAGTCTGTTCCAGATTATGGGGAGTCTCTGGGTCAGGAACCTATCCCTCCAGCATGTTTTGTTCATTGTGATGACAAGGTTTAGATCCCTGTATCGTGTGGCTCTGAGGGATTGGGACTTCTTTAAGTGGAGCATGTCCAACTGCTCAGGGTTTGACATGGCCTTGTATGTTAAGCAGAGATTGCCTCTGAGTAGACGATATGCCACAGAGTATAGCTGGAGTTTTTTAGATGGTCAGCATAAGGCATCTGCTTTAGGCTTGTGATTCTTTTAGTGAGGTATTTCTGTGGACTTTCCAGCTGTTGCAGATCTCTTGTGAGGTACATACCAAATGGGGTGTTGTACTCTATAATGGGTCTAATAAGGGATGAGTACAGTTGGACAAAGACCTCCTTTTTTCTGGATGAAAAGCCCTTAGTGATGAGGTGTGCGACATAGAAGGAGTTCCTGACTGTTGTGGCAATGTGGTTATCGAAGGTGATACCACTGTCCACCTGTGTCCCTAAGTCTCTCATCACACTTTCAGTGTTTAGTGTACTACCACCTATGTGGTAATTAATGGGCACATATTTTTTCCCAAAGGGGATAACTATACATTTCTTGGCATTAAGCTTGAGCCCATGGCTCTGGCACCAAGCATCTGTTTCTTTAAGGCCCTTTTGTAGAATATCCGCATCATTTGGGGATTCAGTAATGGCTCCCAGTTTGCAGTCATCTGCGAACTTTGTTAGCCAGAGTCCCTTAGTGTTGGCATGTACTTCAGAAAAGTAGATGCCAAATAAGAGTGGTCCGAAGACTGAACCCTGAGATACTCCACTTGTCACTCGCCTGGAGCTGGATTTGGAGTTTGCTATTTTTACAGTCTGGGTTCTGTCAGTAAGACAATTGTCAGCCCGTCGAGTGACGAAGGGATTTATGCCCAGCTTAGTAAGTTTATCTATGATTCCAGAGTGGGAGATGGTGTTGAAGGCCTTGGCGGGGTCCAGATAGGCTGTATGGACCACCTTACCTTCGTCAACAGCTCTGGAGCCTGATTCTAAGAAGTCAGTCAGGTTCAGGAGACAAGATCGGCCCTTCATGAACCCAAACTGGGTGGGGTCCAGAGTTTAAAGGTTGCCAATGTCTTTGTTCATAAGTTCCATGATAATGCGTTCCATGCCCTTGCAGATCAGGCTCGTCAGACTGATGGGACTGTAGTTCCCGGGATCCAAGTTGGATCCCTCCTTGTAGAGTACGATAACTGTAGCTGTGCGCCACTCAGTGGGCACAAAGTCTGAGGTGAGGCTATGATTAAACATGACACTTAGGTGAGGTGCCAGTTCATTTTGTAGTTCATGATGTACACAGCCCGGGATATCATCTGGTCCCATGGATGCTGTCTTCTTAGCTTTGGAGAGTGCGGTTTTTACCTGTGTGGCTGTAATTACTGGAATTTGGCAATCTTTTGGGATTGAGATGGGCCCTTTAGGGAGTGAGAGGGGGGTGAAGTTGACACCAAATTGATCTGCCAGGATATTGGCAATATCCTTGGGATCTGTATATTTAATGCCATTCTGTTGTAGCTCAGAGAAGATATGAGCATTGCCATTTAGATTATTGACATAACTATAGAATGCCTTGTGGTTGTCTTTGGAATCTTTGGCAATTTTATTTTTGTAACTAGCTTTGGAGGATTTTATGAGGAATCTCAGCTTCTTACTGAGGCTGGTAAGGGAGTTTTTTGCATCCTGGGATTTTCCTCTTTTCTGCAACCATTTCTTCCTTCTGTTGTATAGTTTGTTTATGGCAGGGGATCACCAGATTGACTTCCTTTTTTGGAGGAGAGTGTCTTGGTTCTATTTGAGATGGCACGATTCATGCATGAGTGGATGTGCTCATACAATGCCTTAGTGTAGGATTCAGCAGTCAAACTTTCAGCTCCCGTCTGCATGGGTGCCATGAAGTTTGTCACTTCTGAATTAAGTAGCATGAAGTTGGCTTTGGAGAAGTTTTTTACGGAGGTTTCCTTACTAGGGTGTGGGGGTGGGATGTGGATGTCAAGGGTGATTAGCTTATAGTCAGACATGACCAATGAGGGGGTGACCACTGGTGTGGAGCATCTATCTCCCATGTTGGTAATGACCAGGTCTAGGGTATTGGAGCCCCTGGTGGGACAATGGATTAGTTGATCCAGGACATTGGAATTTATGAATTCCAAGAACCGTTGGGAAAAGGTGTTGGTACCTGAGTAGTTTTCCCGGTTAATGGCAGGGTAGTTGAATTCGCCCAGTATTAGGGTGTTTGGTTGTATCTTAATATTTTCCATTATGTTTAGAAAGGTGTAGTGAGAATCTTGGGGCATGGTGGGGGATCTGTAGCAAGCTACAATTTGGATTGCAGTCTTACCTAGTTGCACCTGGAGAATTTCAAATGCATCGTGTTGGGCAACTAGCCTGGAGGTGTGAATATCCTTGGTGAATATTGACACTCCTCCACCTTTAGTGGTTCGGTCTTGGTTTGGTGGCCGAAAAGTGTGGTAAGAGCTGTAGCCTGGTATTGCAGGGATGCTCTCTGGAGTCTTGAAACAGGTCTCAGTTACTGCACAGATCTCGATGTTTTCCATTTTTAGGAGTGCCTTGAGAGAGTGCATTTTGAGGTTTGATCTGGTCAAGGCATTTGACACAATGCTCCACTCAGGCATTATTGACAAACTGAAAAGGTTATGTACAAACGCATATGCCACCTGGTGGATAGCCAACTGGCTCACAGACAGGACCAAGGAAGTTAGAATTTGGGAGTCCACCTCTACAAAGAGGCCAGTCACAAGTGGAGTCCCTCAGGGATCAGTCCTTGGACTGCTCCTTTTTGGCATTTACTTCTCTAAAGTCATGGCCAGTGTCAGTGGTCTCTGGCTGACTAAATCTGGAGATGATTGCAAATTAGGAGCTGTCATTAAGTTTTACACTCACACAAATGTTCTGCAGGAGGGGCTGACACAGACAAACAACTAATGTCAGAGCCATGTACTAAAACTAAATGCCAAAAAATGCATAATAGTATCCTTTTGGAAGTCATCCATCCCTGGTAACTATCATATTGACAACACATCCATTAGAGTTGACCCAGTAGTCAGGGACTTAGGGACACACATAGACACTAATCTAGCCTTTGACCATCACGTGTCTACAGTAGTGAGGAAATCATTCTGTTTTGCACAACTTATAAATAAAGGTATGGCATCAAAGTCCAAGGAAGTCATTGTTCCACTATATTCAGCATTCATCAGACCTATCATTGAGTACAATGCCCCCTTTGGTATGTACCTAATCAGGCATATCCAACAATTGCAATGTCCACAGAGGTTCCTCACGAAAAAAATACAGGGCTTAAGTATAATGTCCTGTGCAGATCGCCTCAAGACTCTATTCCTGTATTCTGTATCGTTCAGGCTTTTGAGTGGAGATCTATGCCTGACATACAGGGGATTATCAGACCCTACTCTGATGGACCTCCTGCATATCCTCAAAACAAGCAGCACCAGAATTACCTGTTCTAAAGACTTAACCTTGTCTGTGATATAAATAGGACCAGCTGGAGACAGGTATGTATCCCAGAGATTGCCCCATCTCTAGAACAGACTCCCTATCCATGTGAAGCTGCTTTTCTCCCTAACCTAATTCAAGTGCAACTTGGACAGTTGGATGGGGAACAGGAAATTCATCCTTAGTTTGGCACCTATGTTTCTAATGGACACAGGCAACCTGTAAATGGTTCATCTCCCAGGCCCCTGCATGTAAATGTTTCATCTCCCAAGCCCCTGCTTACACTTATCAAGGGTATCAGAACTTGTCAGAGATTTGAGACACATGGCTATAATTAAAAATGCCCTTGTGGTCATTAGCCTAGTAAACACATATGAACCTATGAACTTAATGGTGATGCTAGTTCATGTTTTAGCCTGTTTAGAAGACAGCCTGGGATGCTGTCTTGTCCCATAGAGGCTGTGTTTTCTTGCCTTGGACAAGGCTATGATGACCTGCTCTTCAGATATGTATGGTGGGGGGGAAGTTTGGAGGAATGTTTGTGATATGTCTGGAGGGGATAAGGGAGTGAAATTTTCACCAAGCCTATCCACTAGCAGTTTTGCTAACTGTGGGGTCAGTGTGTGTGATACAGCTGGTCACTAGTTCTGCACATGCTTGGCTCGTAACTTTTAGGCTATGCATGTAGCTGTAAAAGGCCTTATGGTTATCCTTGGCTGTGCTTGCTAAGTTTTTCTTAAAGAAGCCCTTAGAGGATTTGACTAGTTGTCTTATTTGCCTGTTGAGGCTGCTTTTCCATTGTTGGGGTCTTGCCTTTGTTTTCTTGGACAGCAACTTTTTGCATTTATTGGAAAGTTCATAGATGCTGAATGTCCACCATGGGGGCTTGTTTTTACTTGGGCCTCTGGCTTTTATTCTTTCTGGTACAGCTGAGTCTGTACACATATGCAAGTGATTGTATAGGGCTTTAGTGTAAGCTTCGATGTAGTTATCACTTCCTGCTGGGGGTGGGCTTAGATTTCCTTGGTGAAGTGATTTCACCCATTGTGAGTTCTAGTGTTAGTGTCAGTTTGAACGTGACTGATTTGTGGCCATATTTAACTAGTGAGGGTCTGACAGTTGTGGCAGTGCATCTGTTTGACATGCAAGTGAGGACGAGATCTAGTATATTTGTTCTGCTTGTTGGGATATGAAAAATGTGTTCTAGGACATTTGAGTTAACAAAGTCAAGTAGCTTTTGCTCTAGTGAGTTAGGGCTAGTGTAGGTTTCTCAGTTGATGGTGGGATAATTGAAATCCCCCATAACCAGAGTGTTCTGTAATGTTTGGATTGTCTCCAGTTTGGTCCAGTAGGCTTCATATGCAACAGCACCCATGGAGGGGGATCTATAACTGGCTATGACTTGGATGGGTGTCTTACCCACCGTGACCCCAGCTTGGAGTAACTCCATGGAGTTGTCCATTGTAACTAGGCAGGAGGTGAATTTATGTTCTCACATGTTCATTTTGCGGTCTGAAGGTGTGGAAAGCATTGTAGTCTTGCAAGACCAGGGTACCCTTTGAGGCTTTGAACCAGGTTTCTGTGACTGCACAAACATCTACATCTTCCAGTGATAGAAGTGCTTCCAGTGTGCGCAGTTTTTAGTTTAAGCTCCTAGCATTTAGCAGCATGACCCTTATTTTGCTATGACTGGCAAATTTCACATTGGGAAACTTGTTTTCAAGAGCCTGCATAGGCACTATGGGGGAGGGAAGAACCTTTTCCAGCAGCTAAAAACTTAGGGTACCAGGTGCAAACTCTCTCTGGCAAAGCACTGAGGTTTGTCGACCATGTCATCCCAGGCTGACAGAAATTGGTTTGTGGAAATAAGGATAGAAACACTAAGCCAATTATTGAAACCAGTCATTTTTTGTTGATACTGTGGCATCATTCTTGGTGTGTGTGGTATGCTTCTCAAGGCTAGGGACATAGTTACCTGAGACACATACTCATGTCTCTCTTCATGTACTCCAGTGAGGTTCATGTCAGGTCATTCAATCCAATAGCAACTATGACAGAGTCGTAATGGTACTTGTTGCTGAGAGACCTGAATGCCTGTGTGATCTGATGAATCCCGGCACCGGACATGTAGCTGTCTGTGACTTTCCCCTTGTCCAGCCTGGTGAGTGAGACATGCATGTGTCTTAGTATTGAGTCTCCAATGACAAGAAAATTTGTTTTTTTGAGTGTTATGCCTTATAGGCTTGGTAGGTGAGACACTGGTGTTATTATGTGTCATGGGTACTGTGGGAACTGTGTTAGTTGTAGCAGTCTTGTGGTTTGGAGATCTCTGGTGCTTTGGTAAGTTTTTTGAGAAAACCTCCAAGTATGTTGATTTTTTCTGTTTGATGCACACTATGTGTATGAGTAGTGGTACTGTGTGCATGTGTAGTGGTGGGTGGGTTGGCAACCTCTTCTGTGTTAGTGTTTTGAATGTGAGAGTGCATGGATTCAAGATTTTTGGTGTAGATACATCTCTTACATTCTGTACCAGAGTGAGTAATTAGTAGACAGTTATCGGTGTACATGAGGCAATTGCTACACTGCCTCAGGAGACCCAAGTCAGCAAGGTTGGCAGGAGAAAGAGGAGTGGTCCAGTTGTCCATAATGCTATGTTGAAGACTGTTATAATTACAAGGGGCTTTTCATTATCAGTCAAGGAGGAGCTCAGTAGATGGATATTTCTGGCTGGGATTTCTATTTTTTTGCTGGTGGTTTAATAGGTGACAGCTCACTAGCAGTAATTCTTTGACCTGGAATGTACTTAGGATGTGGGCTACACTGATGTGCTACAACTTTATCTAAGGGCAAAGTTGAATTTGTCTGTCTGGCTGTGGTGCACAATTGAGCGGCAGTGAGCGGTGCTGCATGATGTGCAAACAAGCATGAACCTGCTTAAATACCAGAAGCTAAACATTTGAAAAAAATTTTAAAAGGTTCAAAAGGACCAATGAAGTGCTTACTCCAAGCCCTAGACCAACCACCCATCACCAGACATATTCCAATCAGCACACTCCTCTCACTACAGTGCAGAAAGGCAACTTCCAATCCAAGATGGCTTCGAAAACATGCTCAGAACAAACAGCCACTATAAACAGAGCCAGATACAGCAAACCTGTATCTGGACTATGCTACAGCAGCTAATAGCTACCACAGTTTCATCAGGAAACAATGCAACATTGACTACATAATGGATGCTGAAGATCAGATGTTTCTGCTCATGACACTATATAATGCAGGCTATACAACTAGATAAATGTCACACCTTTTGCAGTTAATGGATGCTGTAGAGAAAGTACTACAAAATATATTACTTAAATGTAATACTTTTAGAATATATTACACACTTCAGGGCTATTAGTGAATTAAATCCTTCTTTAGTGCAATGAATAAAGCAAAATAATTAAAGACGGTATAAATGCTGCCACAACTTTTGTTGAATAACATACAAGTTCAACAAAAATCAGAAATATTATTGCATAGAAGGGGGGGGGGGCTTAAATGCTTGCAAGAGAACCTACATGTAATTTCTGACCTCCTTATGTCTCCTCTGTCATCAGGAATGGCTGTCTTCAAGGGGAAAATTCAAGAAATAAGACAAACATGGAAATTTGGATGCACATCCTTAAGGTGATTAATAGCAGTCATACAGAATATTATATTAATAAAGTAGCAGAAAGTATTCTAAGAACTACACCAAACCCTGGAATGGAGAAAGAAGATTTTGCTGATAGGGCTGACTGCAGTTAGGGGTAACAGCATAGGCAAGAAGGGGCTGGAATTTATTGAAGAAAGCTGGCATAGGAACCAAGGTATTGGGAACAAATAATTAGAGAGGGGGAGGTAATAGAAACGGAAGAGGCTAAGAAGATATTTGGACCGCAGGCTAGAGACTGCCTTCCCTATTAGGGATTGATACAGATAGTATAAGATAGTGGAAAGTGAAAGGAATAGGGGAATCCTAAGTGAAATACCTGCACTGGTAGAGTTTTTATTTAAGCCTATAACAAAGGCTGCTGTTAAGAAGCCAGTAATTAGTGGGGCATATAAAATATTGCACAATAGTTATAGGAATCAATCAGAGGTGATTAGAAAAAATTGGGAAAAAGAGACTGAATCAGCAGTTTTCAATGAAACAAGAGGAGGACATACGTATGGATCTCAAATATGCAATTAAGTCTAGAAGATGTAGGATTTTAGCTTGGAAGTGTTTGCAGTAGGTATTTTTATCCTCCAAGCAGACTTAGAATAATTGGAGATGTTGGAGATGTGATGGGGAAGGAGGAGATAAATGGCCATGTTTGTTTTGGGAATGTAATGAACTGGCAGACTTCAAAACCCTGTACAGAGCGCTCTGTCAGAAATACTGCTTGAACAAATGGGTGTGACTATAGAAATAACTTTTATGAGTTGGGATGCATGATTTGAATTGCCTAGGCATAGTAAAGTTTAATTACATTTAATTCCAGTAGCTGCCAAAAAATATTACTAGAAAATGGAAATCAAAGGCTAAACCAACTGAACTTGAAATAGTGAATATTGTAAAACAGATAAAAGGATTTGAAGTGGGATCTTTAGGAAAGGGTAGGAGTAAATTACATAGACAAATGGGAATTGTGGGAACAATACACTTAAGTTAACAGAACAATGGGTTTTGCATCAAAATGTATTTTATGAACCGCATAACAATGAAGTTCAATGACTGACATTGACAGGCTGTAATCCTCAGGGATTTACCTCCTCCAGAAAGGAAGAGGAAATTAATGGAGGGCTGACACTTGGAGTGTGGAATTAAGACCATTGCCTCCTGTTGCTTAGGTGCAGGCTTTGATTCTGTTTGACTCTGAGTAAATTACTTAACTGGAAATGCCCTCTAACTGGGGCATTTGGCATCCACCCGCACATACACATTTTCAGTGTTATACCATCTCATTTTTTCATAAATCATCCATCATAATGCTGTTATAAAATCTCAAGATGCGTCTTCTCTGTGTCTTCTTGTATGTGCTCTAGTGTTGCACAAAATTGGACCTGTCTGAGAAAGAGCAAAGTCGATATATTTTTGTTATTTTTTTAAGCTAACTTTGTATTGTTGGTCCCCAGCCTTCTCCACACTCCTTGCCACTCCCTTGCCAGCTGCCAAAGTCACCTTGTGCTGGATATGACCATAACTGTAGTATTTTGTAAATATTCTGCTGCCAGTGGAAAAAAAAAAAAAAAAAAAGGAAGAAAAAGTTTCCACATATGCAATCCAGAGGCAAAGAAAAAAAATTAGAAAAGCACAATAAAATGCAGGAATCTAACCTTTTATAACAGTAATGTATTTCACTTAGGAATGACTGCAGACAAAATCAGTTTGATTCTTATTAAAATGCTTCATAACAAAGCACTGAACCGATGTATATTTTTTTAATTATTTTTTGACATCATTAGTGGCCTTTTTTCAGGGAAGACTGAACGTGGTGTTGAGACTACTAAAGGAAATGTGGCCAGGTCATCTGGGAACCTCCTTTACTCATCACTTTTGTGAGTGGAACCTATTTTGGTGGAGCACTTCCTGTTTCTGTTCCAAAGTGCAGACAGAGCCCAGAGAAACAGGAAGACCAATGAAGAGAGAAGAAGATAATGGAGTGGTGAGAGAAATGGAGGAGAAAGCAAGTATTGAGACCAGAGAATGTGTGCAGGATTCTGAGGAGATCTTCTTTCAGCTGCTCCCGTTAGGGGTCGCCACAGCAGACCAACTGTTTCCATTTCTTCCTGTCCTCTGCATCTTGCTCTGTCACATCAACTGCATGCATGTCCTCTCTCACCACATCCATAAACCTTTTCTTAGGCCTTCCTCTTTTCTTGTTACCTGGCAGCTTCATCCTTAGCATCTTTTTCCCAATATATTCTGCATCCGTCCTCAGCACATGTCCAAACCAACGTAATCTTGCCTCTCTGGCTTTGTCTCCAAATCATCCAACCTGAGCTGACCCTCTAATATACTTATTCCTAATCCTGTTCATCCTCGTCACACCCAGTGCAAATCTTGACATCTTCAGCTCTGCCATGTCAAGGTCTGACTCCTGCCTTTTTGTCAATGCCACTGTCTCCAACCCGTATAACATAGCTGGTCTCACTACCCTCTTGTAGACCTTCCCTTTCACTCTTACTGGTACTCGTCTGTCACAAATCACTCCTGACACTCTTCTCCACCCACTCCATCCTGCCTGTACGCTCTTCTTCACCTCTCTTCCACACTCACCATTACTCTGAACTGTTGATCCCAAGTATTTAAACTCATTCATCTTTGCCAACTCTACTCCTTGCATCCTCACCGTTCCTCTATCCTCCTTCTCATTCACACACATATACTCTGTCTTAGTCCTGCTGACCTTCATTCCTCTTCTCTCTAGAGCATATCTCAACCTCTCCAGGGTCTCCTCCACCTGTTCCCTACTCTCACTACAGATCACAATGTCATCTGCAAACATCATAGTCCACGGGGACTCCTGTCTGATCTCATCTGTCAACCTGTCCATCACCATTGCAAATAAGAAAGGGCTCAGAGCTGATCCTTGATGTAATCCCACCTCCACCTTAAACACATCCGTCACTCCCACTGCAGACCTCACCGCTGTCACACTACCCTTGTACATATCCTGTACCACTCTTACATACTTCTCTGACACTCCCGACTTCCTCATACAATACCACAACTCCTCTCTAGGCACTCTGTCATATGCTTTCTCTAAATCCACAAAGACACAATGCAACTCCTTCTGACCTTCTCTGTACTTCTCTATCAACACTCTCAGAGCAAACATCGCATCTGTACTGCTCTTTCCTGGCATGAAACCATACTGCTGATCACTAATCATCACCTCCCTTCATAACCTTGCTTCCACTACTCTTTCCCATAACTTCATGCTGTGACTGATCAGTTTAATCCCTCTGTAGTTACTACAGCTCTGCACATCACCCTTATTCTTAAAACTCGGTACCAAAACGCTTTTTCTGCATTCCTCAGGCATCCTCTCACTTTCCAAGATTTCATTAAACAATCTAGTTAAAAACTCCACTGCCATTTCACCTAAACACCTCCATGCTTCCACAGGTATGTCATCTGGACCGACAGCCTTTCCGTTCTTCATCCTCTTCATAGCGATCCTTACTTCCTCCTTGCTAATCCACTGCACTTCATGATTCACTATCCGCACATCATCCAACCTTCTCTCCCTCTCATTCTCTTCATTCATCAACCCCTCAAAGTACTCTTTCCATCTGCTCAACACACTCTCCTCGCTTGTGAGTACGTTTCCCTCATTATCCTTTATCACTCTTACCTGCTGCACATCTTTACTAGCTCGGTCCCTCTGTCTAGTCAATTGGTACAGGTCCTTTTCTCCCTCCTTAGTGTCGAACATTTTATACAACTCCTCATATGCCTTATCCTTAGACTTCACCACCTCTCTCTTTGCCATGCAGCTCATCTCCTTATACTCTTGTCTACTTTCTTTATCTCTTTGACAATCCCACTTCTTCTTCGCCAACCTCTTTCTCTGTATACTCTCCTGTACTTCTTCATTCCACCATCAGGTCTCCTCGTCCTCCTTCCTCTTTCCAGATGTCACACCAATCACCCTTCTAGCCATCTCTCTTATTAGCTCTACTGTAGTTATCCAGCTATTCGGTAACTCTTCACTGCCACCCAGTGCCTGTCTTAACTCTTCCCTGAACATAATCACAATTATCCTTTTTCAATTTCCACCATTTGATCCTTGGTGCTGCCTTCACACTCATCCTCCTCTTCCTGATCACCAATGTCATCCTACAAACCAACATCCTATGTCGCCTAACTACACTTTCCCCTGCGACCACTTTACAGTCTGCAATCTCCTTCAGATTGGCCCTTCTACATAAGATATAATCCACCTGTGTGCATCTTCCTCCACTCTTGTATGTCACCCTATGCTCTTCCCTCTTGTTAAAATACATATTAATCACAGCCATGTCCATCCTTTTCGCAAAATCCACTACCATCTGACCTTCTGTATTCCTTTGCTTAACACCATACCTACCCATCACTTCCTCATCCCCTCTGTTCCCTTCACCAACATGCCCATTGAAATCTGCTCCAATCAGCAGTCTTTCACCCTTGGGTACAGTCATCACCACTTCATCCAACTCACTCCAAATTTTTTCTTTCTTATTCATCGCACACCCAACTTGTGGAGCATGTGCACTAACAACATTTTCCAGCTTCATAAACATCACTCTATCCGACACTCTTTTCACCTCCAAAACACTCAGCATACTGTTCCTTTAGGATAACCCCTACACCATTTTTCCTCCCAACCACACCATGATAAAACAATTTGAAACTGCCTCTGATACACCTAACCTTGCTCCCCTTCCATCTGGTCTCTTGCACACACAATATACCATTCTGAGGAGATGTTTCCAAGAAATCTGTTTGATAAAGATGAGTCAGCAAATGATGAATGTATAATTACAACCCTCCACTTGGAGAGTTGCAGGATAATTTACTTAAAGAAATAGTAATCCAGAGTGCAGAATGAGCCAGAAAATGAAGGAGACCTTTCCTGGAGGGACATTATGGAGAAAATAAAAAAGGAGGATGCAGACACAATCCGGGAGAATAGTAGTGAGATGGAAAAAACATATGCACAGAAAGTAAAAGAAGGCAAAAGCGGAGAAGCAGAAAAGAAGGCATAAGAAAATGAAAAACAGAAGTATGTAGTAAGGATTTAAAGTAAAGAAAACAAAGAAACGGACAGGTAAGAAGTGTGAAACAATTTAATAGCTCCTTTGGGTGTAAAAGATATGAGATAAGACCATTTATTCTTACTAACAAAGAGACATTTTGTGACGTTATATTTTAGACTGTTTTTATATAGAACATTTAGGATATGAACAAAAGAAAGTCTGTAACCCATGAAATCTCTATGGTATAAAAGCATTTAACAGAAACAAAAAGAAAATTCATGGACAATTTTGAACAGAGGTGGAAAGACGGACTTTGAAAGGATATTTGAAAACTTTATGTAAAGAAGTAATAGATGTTGAAAAAGATTATGATAAATGGGTTTTAAAGACTGGTAGATGGGATTGTAATATTGTATTAAAAATAGAAAGACAAAAAATTATACTTATACCAAGCACGATAAATGTGGAGGGGACTAGGGGTGCCATAAAATATTGGGGAAGGACCAAAACATGTTTTTTGTGGACACAATGGAACTTTGATAAGTAACTGTGATATAAGAAAATGTTAATGTTTGTGGGAAAATAGGACATGATGCAAAACATGTGAATTGAAATGGTATATATATATGTAACAAATTGGCCATTTATGGATGGATTCCAAAAATGAGAATAAGGAAAAAGAAAGAAGAAAATGAACAGAGGAAATTTTATAAGTAGTAAAAACGCTAGCAAAATTAGATATGCAAAAATTATAAAGAGAGCATCGAAGAAGATCCTGAAATAAGCAGTGAAAAAGACATAAATTGGGAGGTAGTTCAAGAAGAAAAAATAATTCTATTGGTAAAAGGATAAAAGACAAAAAAAATAAAGAGATAAGTACAAAAAAAGGAAGTGTCTGAAAAAGAATATATACAGCTAATGATTGGGGTTTGGTATAATATTTAAAGTGTTTGACTCACAGATTTAAGGTACATTGTTTGATTCTCACCTTTTGGAAGGAAATTGGCTATGCTTAGTAGAGTCTATTAAGAATGCTAGCCCAGTAATTAGCCATGAATTTATGAAACCAGGAATTTAAGAAAAATAGAAAATGAAATGTTTAGAGTGTTTTCTGTAAATGTGAATAGCATTAAGAATATAATAACAAGACTAGGCATTTTGGAGTGGTGTAACACGTGAAGTAGATGTAATTATATTAGAAGACAAGTTTTTTTAACAAATGAAGAAAGATTACAAACAAACTATGGGAAGGAAAGATAATCTGGAATTTGGGAAATAATGAAATGTTCTGGAATAGCCATATTCTATAAAAATACTGTGAAGATGTTAGATTTAACTTTAGCAAAAATGGGAAGATTACTTCTTCTTTCCATTTTAAATCTACAATAGTTATATAAAATTATAACGGTATATGCTTATACTAATTGAAAAGAAGGGGAAAGCTTTTTTCATCAGAATTTATGTAGTGATAAATATGAATATTATAATAACAGGAGACTGTAATTATCATTTAACGCATTACACCTGAGTGACGCCTCCAGGTGCATCTGCAGTTAACTGCTACTTATGCATCTAAGCATCAAATATTGCTTGTTCATATTTGCAGCAGTAATTCCAAAATCATGCACTGTACAAGGTTTTAAAAGATTTCATCTTAAAGCTTATACATTGGCAAACTCAACTGCATTAATATTTGGCCTCTGTCTAGTGCAGATAAATAGATATTAACTGTTGTGAAAAATGTGTCTATATAAATTAATATCATAAAACATGTTTCTAAATATCTCAACATCCAAGTAGCACAGACAGAACTCCTTAGCCTCATAAGATAGCTCTCAGCTAGATGAATAAAATGTTTCAGACAGTATGTGTGTAACTTAAGCATTTGCTGAGATATTGTAAGTTGTTTACAAAATATTACAACTGTAATTGCTACTCTGTTTATTGTGCCATATAAAACTCTCTTTAGGACCTAAATCCTGAAGAATACTACCACTATAAAAATAGTTTGTGCTGAAGAGTTTGCCATTTATACCCCTATGGTTCCAGAGATATTAACATTTGTTTGAAATGTAAGGACATAATTTGATTCTGTCAAAAGGTTTTGGCTTCACCCATTGGAGGTTGAAGTGCAAACTTCCTGAACTCCATTGGAGTAAATGAGCTAAGAGGCTAGGGTAAAAAGAAATGAAATGATATAAAAAAATTGTTAGAAGTCATAACATATGAAGTTAAAACTGTGCTTCAAAAATTCATGAAAAAAACTCTCAAAAGACCAAATAAACCAAAACGCACAAAACTGGAACCTCCAAGCTGAAAAGAATGAAATACTCACACAAGTGGTGTCTAAAACCTTTAATGGTGCTTCCTGGTACCTCGGCTCAAAAGCCTTCAAGGGAATAATTTTTACACCAAATAAAATGACTTTTTTATACAAACTTCCACAATTAAAAGGCTAATTGTTGCCTCTATTCAATTACAAATAGAATTATACAATTTACTGAAGACTGCAACATTAACCCTTCAAGAACAAAACTTTGTATAACACCCCATATATAATAAATACATGCATTTAATAAGTCTTTGAATAACCGAGAATATGTGAAATGTGTGAAATGTATATAAAAATTGATGTACTTTCCAACCAATTTATATCTCAAAAATAAGCTTTGCAAAATTCACCACTAATAAATATAAAATGTATATAATATATATAGCTTACATTTATATATTAATGAAATTAATATTCAGTACTTGATGCATGCCCCAGAGGTATGATATACCAACATTAATATTCAAGCTTTGTTTCTAAGTGCCATCTAAACCAGCCTAAGATGTATAACCGCAACTATATTGTAACAAAAATATATATTTTTTTAGATATGAGTTACATTTATTGATGAAAATTAATGTTCAACTCTTGATTCAAACCCTTGGGAAATAATGTACCGAAATTAATGATCAACTTTGTTTCTAATTTTAATACACTAATTAAAAATCCTCCCCCTTTTTGTTGAGAGGTTTGGCCAAGATACTAAAAAATAAAATAGCATCCAAACCAGCATGAATTGCGTGAAAATGATTTGCCACAGGATTATCAACCCTGCCATGTCTGACGTCACCCAAATGTTCCATGATGCATTTTTTTTGCCATTCTCTTAGTTTATGTACCACATTGTGGGTTTACACCCACAACCAATGATATATGCTACCCCACAGGATCAGAAATTAAATAAACCCGTGGCCCAAAACTTTTTACCATTGATGCTGAAACCATCCAAATTATGGTCTCTACTGCATACTTTGCATTGTCCACAGGAATGACAACCTGTTTGTAAACAATTTCCACTGCCCTTCTTCAGATTTAATAATTCCTTTAAATGTAGGAATCTCCTCTATGAGAATGTTATTCTTTTAGGAAATAAACCTGTCAAGCTGGGAGTCATCAACTACCAGAGGACAAAATCTCTCTACAACACTCTGTAAAATATTAGAAAAGGGGGAATATTTAATAACAAAGAATATTCTGTCCTCCCTATCTACTCTAACTGCGTCGTTTGATCTTACCCTAAAACTACCTCATATATAGTTGGAAAGACTATGTGTCATTGTTGTCAAATCTTTTTTTCAGCCCTGTCAAGGACATGTGGAACATAACCTTTCTCCAACAATTTTTGTCTGACTTTCTGAAATTCATCTTTCACAGTGTGCTTATCACAAGTGTTATTAAAAATATGATTATATTCACCATAGGGGGGGAGTGAAGACAATAAATGGGGGGGGGTGCATGCTGTCAGCTAATAAAAAATTATTGATAGCAGTCTCTTTACTAAAGGGCCTAAAGGATATCACTCCATTCTCTGTTACAAAAAATTCCAAATCAAGAAATTGAATCCTTTTCATATCAGTTTTATGGGTAAATTGCAAACCAAAACCATTGTTTTTCAAAGTATCCATAAAAATCTTGAAACTGTGTGATGTTACTCCTGCAAATAAAAAAACGTATTGTTGAGATATATATTGGTTGGAAAGTATATCAATTTTTACATATGTTTCACACATTTCACATATTTTTGGGTGTTCAAAGACTTATTAAATGTATGTATTCATTATATATGGGTGTTATACAAAGTTTTGTTCTTGAAGGATTAATGTTGCAGTCTTCAGTAAATTGTATAATTGTATTTGCAATTGAATAATGAGGCAACAATTAGCCTTTTAATTGTGGAAGTTTGTATATAAAAGTAATTTCATTTGCTGTAAAAATTATTTCCTTGAAGGCTTTTGAGCTGAGTTACCAGGAAGCACCATTAAAGGTTTTAGACACCACTCGTGCAAGTATTTAATTCTTTTCAGCTTGGAGGTTCCAGTTTTGTCTGTTTTGGCATACAAAAATTCATGGTCTTACAAAAGGGAATATATAGAATTGAAATAGATTATTTTATAGTATCAGAAGGTTTAGTTGTAGGAAAAGAGGAGATAGTTGAAACAGAAATTTCTGATCATCTTGCAATAAACATGGAATGAAGAAGAAAGAGATTAGTAATGCAGTAATAGAAAGAATATATTTCTATGATAACATTTTAGAAACATTGGTCTGAATGGTGTGTGATATTTAAGGAAAATTATAAAAAATGCATTTACAGTGGCAATATAATATGAGAATAGTAGAGAATGAAACATATAAAAGAACATATCAGGATGCAGTGGAAGATTTAGAACACAATGACTAGAACGTACTTTGACAAAGAATTATATGAAAGAAATCAAGGAAAAATACAAGAACTGTTATTATAATGAAAAATAAAAATATGTTGTAAGTAATTGCTATGTTAAACTGTTAATTGCTATGTAATCCAATGTAACTACTGTCTGTTTATTTTAACTGTGGAGCTTTTCTCCCCGGGCCTCCGCTGAAAATGGACCTACGTCCAGTCGGACACTCCCGGTCAACAAATGTAAATAAATAAATGTTTTAACAAGGAAAAATAAAAAAGTATCAAGTTACTTAAGCAGATTAGTAAAGGAAACTGATAATATAATGAGAAAAATAAGTGCAAAAGCAAAAATAGAAAGAAGTCAGGAAAGGATTATGAATAGTGTAGTGCAATATGTACAAGAAATGTTTAAAGAAAAAAGAAGGCAGTGAAAAAAAACATGGAAAGTAAAAAAGTTGACAGAAAAAAGAATAAAGTGTTGTAAAGGAGATTTATTTAAATGAGTTAGATAAAGTATTAAGTAAATATAGATTCTGCTGCAGGACCAGATGGATTAGGGTTTGAATGTTATAAAAATATTTAATGGATTGGCAAAAAATGAATGAATGGCTAAATGATGGTTTTATGTATAAAGAATTATGTAGTGGAATATTTAAATTCACATAGAAGATTGAAGATAGAAAACAACTAAACAACCAGAGACTGGGGATCTTGACTATGAAAATAATAAATGATAGTTTTATGTATAAAGAATTATGTAGTGGAATATTTAAATTCACATAGAAGAGTGAAGATAGAAAACAACTAAACAACCAGAGACTGGGGATCTTGACTATGAAAATAATACAAGAGACTTGAGACCAAAATGGAAAATATTATGGAAGATAGTATATATATTATAAAGAGGAACTGTTGTCAAGAATTAGTTATGATAGAGAAATTGTGGATGATATTATGAATAGAAAGGAAATGATAGGAGACCTTAATAAGGCATTTGATACAATTGGACATACAATCTTATGGGAATAATGAAAGAATATAAGTCAGAAAGTTAGGAAATTATTTATGACAGTTTATAGTAATAATAAGGTAAAAATACTTGTAAATTGCTGGTTAAGCCAAAAGGTACATACGAAGAGTGCCCAATGATTTGTATACTCTTTGCATTAGTTATTAATGAAATAAATCACAAAAGGAAGGGGGTGGGGTGTATGACACCTGAGGGGTTAAGAATTCCAGTTCTGTTAACATATGCAGATAACAATGTAAAAATTACAAAAAAAATGGATACAAGAAATGATAATTTGCACAAATTAGTGTCTATAGGTAACAGGGTTGGCTTTAAATAAAGAAAAAAGTAAGGGTTACATGGTGTAGTAAAACAGAAGGTATATGCTTTACTATGAATAAAAATTCTGTGTTGGGTATGCAATTTGGGAATAAAGATGTAAGCAGAATTCAATGGGAAAAAAAGAAGGAAAAAACTGTCTTTTCTGGAGAACATATACATTATTGGGCATATATATATATATATATATATATATATATATATATATATATATATGTATATGTATATATATATATACTGCATAAATTTGGGTGGTGCAGTGGTGCAGAGTTTAACATTGTCACCTCACATCAAGAGGTTCTCTGGTTCGATTCTTGGCTGGGGTGCCTTGTGTGTAGAGTTTGCATGTTCTCCCTGCATTCGCGTGGGTTTCCTCTGGGTATTCCAGTTTTCTCCCACATTCTGAAGACATGCATCTTGAGTGTTTCTCCCCAGGCCTCTGCTGAAAATAGGCTCTGTCCTAGTCAGACTTTCTTGGTAAACAAATGTTAAATAAATAAATAAAATTATCATTCAGAAAAATTATTATTTGTCAAATTCAATACCTAACTGATGGGAAAATAGCATATTTAACAAGTGAATTTATATTGCCAACAGTATTTGAAAAAGAATTATTGCAATTTTTCATTTATATGTTGTTCTTGATTAAACCCAGTAAAAAGAGAAGTTTTGTATGTAAATAGAGGAAGGAGATTTAGGGTTAATTAACCCAATGGTATATTCTGCTTTATAAAATTTGTCCAGAATGTTAAAGTGGATAAATGAAAAAGAGAGATTAGTAGTAAAATTGTGTTAGTATAAAATTGTATAAATATAACTATGATACATTTGGAGACAGTAAAAATAGTAAAAGAGAAAAAAGTATATAAATGAAGAAATAAAATGTTAGCAAGAAAAATATTTTGTGGAAAATAAAAATGATGATATAGAAAAAGATATAATAAGAATGTAATGATAAAACATTACAGTACTATGTAAAACCATGGTAAAATCTAGCAGATAAAAAAATTAAAGCTATAAAATAAGAAGCAAATATTGTAATCAGAAAGTTGAATGTAAAGATTTTTTTGTGGAGGCTGGGAAAAGATGATTTACCAGTAAAAGGAAACATGCCATATAAAAAGAAAAGTGATAGAATATGTTTACAATGATAAGAAGAAAACTATTGAATACCTGTATTTGAAATGTAAAAGACTAAAAATATTACGGAGGAAAATGCATAAAGAAGATTTTTTCAAAAATATAAAAGAAGTAGATAAAAATAAACATGGATATGATTAAATATAGATATTTTTGAGAATAGAAGTAAACTATATGTTAAAAGAGTAGATAAAAATTATTTTTTATCATATGGGTTATACAGAATGAAAGAATAAATGAAATGATGTTTATTGGTAAATAGATTTTACCACTGGGTAATCCCCAGCCACTGGGGATGCACAAGCCAGTGCATTTCTTTGTGCTGTTCCCAAGCCCGGATGAATGGGGAGGGTTGCTTCAGGAAGGGCATCCGGCGTAAAACCACTGCCAAATTACTCATGCAGAGAACATCTCATATTTCCATACCAGATCGGTCGAGGCCCGGTTTAACAACGACCGCCACCAGTACTGTTAACCAACATGGTACTGACAGAAATTGGGCTGCTGTTGGCCAAAGGAGAAGAGGAGGAGGAAGGCATACCCAAAGGCAGGAAGAGAGGAGGAAGGTTAGGAGTGTAGTAGTGAGGGTAGGAACTTTGAATATTGATAGTATGACTGGTATAGGGAGAGAGCTAGCTGATATGATGGAGAGAAGGAAGGTTGATATATTGTGCGTGCAAGAGACCAGATGGAGGGGAAGTAAGGCCAGGTGTATAGGAGACGGGTTCAAATTGTTCCATCATGGTGTGGATGGCAGGAGAAATGGGGTAGGGGTTATCCTAAAGGAACAGTATGCCAAGAGTGTTTTGGAGGTGAAGAAGAGTGTCTGATAGAGTGATGTTTATGAAGCTTCAAACTTGATGGTGTAATGATGAATGTTGTTAGTGCATATGCTCCACAAGTTGGGTGTGCAATGGATGAGAAAGAAAAATTTTGGAGTAAGTTGGATCAAGTGGTGGTGAGTGCACCCAAGGGTGAGAGACTAGTGATTGGAGCGGACTTCAATGGGCATGTTGGTGAAGTGAACAGAGGGGATGAAGAAGTGATGGGTAGAAGGTCAGATGATTGTGGATTTTGCGAAAAGGACATGGCTGTAGTGAATACGTATTTTAAGAAGAGGGAGGAGCATAGGGTGATGTACAAGAGTGGAAAAAGATGCACACAGGTGGATTATATCCTATGTGGGAGGGCCTGTCTGAAGGAGATTGGAGACTGTAAAGTGGTGGCAGGGGAAAGTGTAGTTAAGCAACATAGAATGGTGGTCTGAAGGATGATGCTGGTGATCAAGATGAGGAGGAGGAGTGTGAAAGCAGTGCCAAGGATTAAATGGTGGAAGTTAAAAAAGGGTGATTGCGAGGTGGAGTTCAGGAAAGAGTTAAGACAGGCACTGGGAGGCAGTGAATAGTTACCGAATAGCTGGGTAACTACAGCAGAGCTAGTAAGGGAGACTGCTAGAAAGGTGCTTGGTCTGACATCTGGACAGAGGAAGGAGGACAAGGAGACCTGGTGGTGGAATGAGGAAGTACAGGAAAGTATACAGAGGATGAGGCTGGTGAAGAAGAAGTGGGATTGTCAAAGAGATGAAGAAAGTAGACAGGAGTATAAGGAGATGAAGCGCATGGCAAAGAGAGAGGTGGCAAAGGCTAAGGATAAGGCATATGGAGAGTTGTATGAGAGATCGGACACTAAAGAGGGAGAAAAGGACCGATTGACTAGACAGAGGGACAGAGCTGGGAAAGATGTACAGAAGGTAAGGGTGATAAAGGATAGTGAGGGAAACATACTCACAAGTGAGGAGAGTGTGTTGAGTAGATGGAAAGAGTACTTTGAAGGGCTGATGAATGAAGAGAATGAGAGAGAGAAGGGGTGATTATGTGGGGATAGTGAATCAGGAAGTGAAACAGATTAGCAAGGAGGAAGTACGGACAGCTATGAAGAGGATGAAGAATGGAAAGGCTGTTGGCCCAGATGACATACCAGTTGAAGCATGGAGGTGCTTAGGAGAAATGGCAGTGGAATTTTTAACCATATTGTTTAATCAAATTTTGGAAAGTCAGAGGATGCCTGAGGAGTGGAGAAAAAGTGTTTTGGTACCTATCTTTAAGAATAAGGGTGATGTGCAGAGCTGCAGTAACTACAGAGGGATACAATTGATCAGTCACAGCTTGAAGTTTTGGGAAAGAGTAGTGGAAGCTAGGTTAAGAAGGGAGGTGATGATTAGTGATCAGCAGTATGGTTTCATGTCAGGAAAGAGCACTCCAGATGCAATGTTTGCTCTGAGAGTGTTGGAGAAATACAGAGAAGGTCAGAAGGAGTTGCATTATGACTTTGTGGACTTAGAGAAAGCATATGACAGGGTGCCTGAAGAGGAGTTGTGGTATTGTATGAGGAAGTCGGGAGTGGCAGAGAAGTATGTAAGAGTGGTACAGGATATGTACGAGGGTAGTGTGACATTGGTGAGGACTGCGGTGGGAGTGACGGATACATTTAAGATGAAGGTGGGATTACATCAAGGATCATCTCTGAGCCCTTTCTTATTTACAGTGGTGATGGACAGGTTGACAGATGAAATCAGACAGGAGGCCCCGTGGACTATGATGTTTGCAGATGACATTGTGATATGGAATGAGAGTAGGGACCAGGTTGAGAAGACCCTGGAGAGGTGGAGATATGCTTTAGAGAGGAGAGGAATGAAGGTCAGCAGGGCTAAAACAGAATATATATGTGTAAGTGAGAGGGAGGGTAGAGGAATGGTGAGGATGCAGGGAGTAGAGTTGGTAAAGGTGGACGAGTTTAAGTACTTGGGATCAACAGTTCAGAGTAATGGTGAGTGTGGAAGAGAGGTGAAGAAGAGAGTACAGGCAGGATGGAGTGGGTGGAGAAGAGTGTCAAGAGTGATTTGTGACAGACGGGTACCAGTAAGAGTGAAAGGCAAGGTCTACAAGAGGGTAGTGAGACTAGCTATGTTATATGGGTTGGAGATGGTGGCATTGACAAAAAGGCAGGAATCAGAGCTGGATGTGACAGGGTTAAAGATGTTAAGATTTGCACTGGGTGTGACTAGGATGGACAGGATTAGGAATCAGTATATTAGAGGGTCAGCTCAGGTTGGACAGTTTGGAGACAAAGCAAAAGAGGTGAGATTGCGTTGGTTTGGACATGTGCTGAGGAGGGATGCTGGCTATATTGGGAAAAGGATGCTAAGGATGGAGCTGCCAGGTAAGAGGAAAAGAGGAAAGCCTAAGATAAGGTTTATGGATGTGGTGAGAGAGGACATGCAGGTGGTTGGTGTGAAAGAGCAAGATGCAGAGGACAGGAAGAAATGGAAACAGATGATCCACTGTGGCAACCCCTAACAGGAACAGCCGAAAGAAGAAGATGATGGTAAATAGATTTTAGGAATAAAATCAGTTACTGCAGTGGTGATGCTGCGGTATCGTTGTCGCCTCACAGTAAGATGTTATCCTGTTCGATTCTCAGCTAGAGCGTCTTCTGTGTGGAGACATGTGTGAATGGGCGTACCTTCGTCAAGGCCGGCAACTCAGCACGTAAAAATCTACTGCCAATCATTAGTGGACCGGGGTTCCACTGTGGCAACCCCTAATCGGGAAAAGCTGAAAGACACAACAACATTAATTAAATTCAGTTGGTGGTTATGGAAAAGTGAGTAGGGGTCTAATAATGATGAACATTTAATATTATTGTAAAGGAAATTATGAATATATGTAAACATATGTGCATATCTATATTTGTGCATTTGTCAATGTTTGTAAGTATGTAAATATATTGTAAGTAAGAGTTCTTTTTTGTAATATTTTAATTGCTAGGATTCTTCATCTGTAACTATGTCTATAATATTTTAATTTGTGGAGCTTTTCTCCCTGGGCCTCCGCTGAAAATGGACATGCGTCCAGTTGGACATTCCCGGTCAACAAATGTAAATAAATAAATAAATATAAATAAAAGATCCCTGCTTTTTTTGATAGGTGTTATGGGATTTTTTCTTCCTCCTGAGCTACCACCAACTCTGGCAGATGGGACCTCAGTTTATTGTCTCATCCAAAGGATGACACACGCAGAAGTGCAGAACCTCCCCTTATACTACACCAGAATAGAACCCACACTCTTCTGCACCAAAGGTGAGTGTGCAACCTGTTGCGCCACTAAGAAATGAAATAATGGAAGAACAAAAAAAACGTAACACATTTCATGGTATATTACATACACTAAAATCCAGAGTACCATAAAATATATACAGTTTGGTTCTAGAGCCAAACCTTAAAGTCATTAGCACAGAATTTCTTACAACACAGTTTGCTGTAAGCTTGGCAGTACTTTTTGCATCAAGTATTATGAAATTACACTGAAAGTCACACTGACTACTTGTCTGTTCCATAGTACCTTTTTGTCAGAATTCCAAGAGTTCCCTTACAAGGAATAACCATTTGACTACCAGATAAGAGTGTAGTAGTTTGTTTCTGTATCAGCAAGAGACAGGGATTATGTCTGCAATATACAGGAGCTGTCTGACATAATCTCTTTTCCTCAGGCTCCACTAGATTAATTTTTCAGGAAGATATCCAAATCTCTCCATAAATGCTCCAGGGATGCTACTTCTTTACTGCAGATACACCATCCTAAATAATACATTTTTTGCACACAATCCCCCTTCATAAGAGGGCAACATCTCTAAATCTGTAGCATAAGATTTATGTGTGTGCATCACAAATCAGGTCTCATTAATTGATTGAAATTACTGGTTACTATAACCATGCAACTATGCTGATAGCATTTGTTGAAGCAACAACAGCCTCTGTTTACAGCATTTAAACACCATTTTGACAATCCCCACTCACAGTGTTTTAAACTGACCCAACCTCATAGCTTGAATTCCTTAATTTATGCCAATAGATGGGCTGTAAGCCATAAACAGGTTATCTGTATTATGGTACGTTGAGTCTGGTTTGTGTTTCATTGTAAACATGTAGAATTGCAGGGAGAATTCCCATGTGCAGAGTGTTGTTTTTATATTGTATTGTCTGTTTAACCATGATTATCAGGCATGGCTTGTGTAAACTTTAATTCTTTGCCAAGAAGGCAGAATTTCAGTGAGGATAATAACCAGTTAACTGCTAAGCATCCCTTCTTAGTTGTGACTGCTCATAAAGCATGTGGGATGATCTTTCCCATTAAAGGTCTATGATAACACCCACCTCCAGGCTTACTTCTGATGCATCAGTATACACTGTAAAAGGCCTACTGAAGTGTGAAGAGGGTATGTCAGGAATAGTGTATTCTTTTAGCTTGTTAAAAGCATTATCTGCTTCTAATGCTCTTTTAACTTTAAGGTATATTTTCCATTTTGTTTAATCTTTAAGATGGTAGCTATTAAGGCAAAATAGTGAACAAAATTTTGATAGTAGCCAAATAACGCCAAGAATGCCCACATTTAATTCTTAGTGCAAGGAATGGGCCGATTTTTAATATCTTCATTATTTCTTTGCTCTGCCTAACAATCCCCCTACCAATACCGCCTTCCAAATATTTCACATCTGTCTAATCTCATTTAGTTTCATAGGTTGTTACTAGGCTAATGATAACTAGGGCCTTTATACGGTTAGCCGGACACACGGACTCAATTTTGTACCCTGAGTACCTTGGGTATCTATTAGAAGGGGGAGAATGTTAGCAAGAAGATAGCTAAGTGACTTGCGGGGGGATGCTAATTTGAGAAACATTATACTTACTGACAGTCTCTGTTCATCAGAGACTTGGGAGCCATACTGGGGGTGAATTTACGATTTCCCATACAGTGGTCAAGGTTTCATTTGAATAGGGTCAGCAATGAACTCTGCTTCACATGGATGGGGAGTCTATTCTATAACATGGTGATCCTTTGAGTCACATGTATCTATCCCTCCAGCATGTTCTCTTTATGTCACAAGTGAAGTACAAATCCCTGGATCCTGGTGTACATAGTGCTGTTTGTTTTGCAAATGTGCAAAAGATCCATCTGGGCTGGATCTGAGGATGCCTTATATGCTAGGCATAGATCACCTCTCAGTAACCTGGAGGAGACTGAATACAGAGATAGGGCTTTTAGGTGATCTGTGTAGGACAGGGTACTCATGCCCTGGATTCTCCTGGTGAGGAACCTTTCTGGGTGTTCCAACTGTTGCAAGTACCTGACTAGGTACATACCAAAGGGGACCCTCTACCCAATGATGATGCTGATAAGGGCTGAGTAGACTGGTACAATAACTTCCTTGGACCTGGATGCCTTATCTATAAATTAGGTGACATAGAAAGATTTTCTTACTATCTTTGCTATACATGTTGGTCGAATGCCAGATTACTGTGTACATTATGTTCCAAGATTCTTGACTACCTGATAGACTCTTAGGCATGTTTTATTGATGGAGTAATTAGCCTGGGATAACAATTTCCCAAAGGAAAGTATAATGCATTTCTTGGCATTTAGTTTTAAACCATGGCTTTGGTACCAGTCATTTGCCTGTGTTAGACCTTCTTGCAAGACGTTCTTGTCATGGGAGAGAACTTGTTAGGTAAGTACTAGGCTAGCTGCCTTTCTGGGCCATTTTAAACCTAGCCAATTTCCCTCAGTGAGAGTCAAACCCTGTTCATCTTGGCAGTGAGGTAAACACTTTAACCATTATGTCAACTCCTAACTCCCTGCCACCAGCTTGTTGTTGGAGGGGTTTTTAATTAACCCAGGGTATTTCAAACAGCCTAATACATCCTGCACCATATCTAAATGAGAGTACCGACGTTTGGAATATGTTGTCACACCGTCAAGCAAGAGATAACATACTGGATACATGGTCATTGGATTCTGTCAGTAAGTCTCTGAAGGGATGTAGGGACAATGCATTATGAAATGAAGGTGACTATAAAAGAAAACACCTTGTATATTAAAAGAATCTTGGTTTCCCATTAATTCTACAATAGGCTCGTAGGTTCATAGGTTGGTACTAGGCTATCAGCCCTAGGGCCTATACAAGCCTAACCATAACAATTCCCTGGCTATTTCTTCCCACACTATTTACTTCCCTGGATCCCTGTCTAGCAAGGTGACTGACATGATCGCTGGGGTAAATTTCCTTTCTCCCATCCAATCGTCAAGGTTCCTTTTGAAGAGGGCCAAAGAGGCACTCTGCTTGACATGTATGGGCAATCTATTCCAGAGTCTGGGGAGTCTCATCCCTCCAGCATATTTTGTTTATTGTGATGACAAGGTTTAGATCCCTGAAGCATGTGGCTCTGAAGGATTGGGATTTCTTTAAGTGTAGCATGTCCAACAGCTCTGGGTTTGACATGGCCTTGTATGTTAAGCAGAGATCACCTCTGAGTAGACGATATGCAACAGAGTATAGCTGGAGTTTTTTAAGGCGGTCAACATAGGGCATCTTGCTTTAGGCCTGTGATTCTTTTAGTGAGGTATTTCTGTGGCCTTTCCAGTTGTTGCAGATGTCTTGAGAGGAACATACCAAACGGGGCGTTGTATTCTATAATGGGTCTAATGAAGGATGAGTACAGTGGGACAATGACCTCCTTTTTTCTGGATGAAAAGCCCTTAATGATGAGGTGTGCCACATAGAAGGATTTCCTGACTGTTGTGGCAATGTGGTTATTGAAGGTGAGACCACTGTCCACCTGTGCCCCTAAGTCTCTTATCACACTTTCGGTGTTTAGTGTACTGCCACCTATATGGTCATTCACAGATGCATGTTTTTTTCCCAAAGGGGATAACTGTACATTTCCTGGCATTGAGCTTGAGCCCATGGCTCTGGCACCAAGCATCTGTTTCTGTAAGGCCCTTTTGTAGAGTATCCACATAATTTGGGGATTCAATAATGGCTTCCAGTTTGCAGTCATCTGCGAACTTTGTTAGCCAGAGTCCCTTAGTGTTGGCCTGTACTTCAGAGAAGTAGATGCCAAACAAGAGCGGTCCCAGGGCTGAACCCTGAGGTACTCCACTTGTCACTTGTCTGGAGCTGAATTTGGAGTCGGCTACTTTTACAGTGTGGGTTTTATCAGTAAGCCAGTTAGCAACTCATTGGGTGGCGTAGGGATTAATGCCCAGCTTAGTAAGTTTATCTATGATTCCAGAGTGGGGGATGGTGTCAAAGGCCTTGGTAAGGTCTAGATAGGCTGTGTGGACCACCTTATCCTTGTCCATGGCTCTGGAGACTGATTCGAAGAAGTCAATCAGGTTCAGGAGACAAGATCGGCCCTTCACGAACCCAAACTGGGTGGGGTCCAGTGTTTGAAGGTTGCCAATGTCTTTCTTTATAAGTTCCATGATAATACGCTCCATGGCCTTGCAGATAAGGCTTGTCAGACTGATGGGACAGTAGTTTCTGGGATCCAAGGTGGATCCCCCCTTGTAGTGTGGGATAACTGTAACTCTGCGCCACTCAGTGGGCACGAAACCTGAGGTGAGGCTATGATTAAACATGACACTTAGATGAGGTGCCAGTTCATATTGTAGTTCATGTAGTACACAGCCTGGGATGTCATCTGGTCCCTTGGATGCTGTATTCTTAGCTTTGGAGAGTGTGTTTTTTACCTGTGTGGCCATTATTACCGGAATTTGGCAATCTTCCGGTATTGAGATGGGCCATTTAGGGGGTGAGAGGGGGGTGAAGTTGGCACTGAATCGATCTGCCAGGATATTGGCAATATCCTTGGGATCAGTATATTTAATGCCATTCTGTTTTAGCTCAGAGCAGATCTGAGCATTGGCATTTAGAGTCTTGACATAGTTATAGAATGCCTTGTGGTTGTCTTTGGAATCTTTGGCAATTTTATTTTCGTAACTAGCTTTGGAGGATTTTATGAGGGATCTCAGTTTCTTACTGAGGCTGGTAAGAAAGTTTTTTGCATTCTGGGATTTTCCTCTTTTCTGCAACAGTTTCTTCCTTTTGTTGTAAAGTTTGTTTATGTCAGGGAACCACCAGATTGGCTTCCTTGTTTTGGATTGGAGCATCTTGTTTCTATTTGGGATGGCACGATTCATGCATGAGTGGATGTGCTCGTACAGTGCCTTAGTGTAGGATTCAGCAGTTGAACTTTCAGTTCCTGTCTGCATGGGTGTCATGAAGTTTGTCACTTCTGACTTGAGTAGCATGAAGTTGGCTTTGGAGAAGTTTTTTATGGAGATTTCCTTACTGGGGGGTGGGGGTGGGATGTTAAGGGTGATTAGCTTATGGTCAGACCTGACTAACGAGGGGGTGACCATAAGTGTGGAGCATCAATTTCCCATGTTGGTAATGACCAGGTCTAGGATATTGGAGCCCCTGTTGGGACTATGGATTAGTTGATCCAGGGTTTTGGAATTTATGAATTCCAAGAACCGTTGGGCAAAGGTGTTGGTACATGAGTAGTTTTTCCAGTTAATGGCAGGGTAGTTAAAATCGCCCAATATTAGGTTGTTTGGTTCTATCTTAATATTTTCCAGTATGTTTAGAAAGGTGTAGTGAGAATCTTGGGGTATGTTGGGGGATCTGTAGCAAGCTACAATTTGGATTGCAGTCTTACCTAGTGTTAGTTGCACCTGGAGAATTTCAGATGCATTGTGTTGGGCAATTAGCCTGGTGGTGTGAATATCCTTGGTGAATATTGACACCCCTCCACCTTTAGTGTTTTGGTCCTGGTTTGGTGGCCAGAACCAGGTCTCAGTTACTGCACAGATACCGATGTTCTCCATTTTTAGGAGTGCCTCGAGAGAGTGCATTTTGAGGTTTAGACTTCTAGCATTGAGTAGCATTACCTTCAGATTTTGCATGCTTGTACTTGTTACGGTGGTGGTTTTGTCCTTTGAACTTTGCCTAAAAAAGGCACTATAGGGGTGGCAAGAGTCTTAGCCAGTAACCTGAATCCCAGGAGCGACAGGTGCAGACCATCTCTGGCAAAACATTGTGGTCTGTCAGTCATGTCATCCCAGGCAGACAGATACTGGATCCCCTTTGAATGACACCAGAAGCTTAGCCAGTTATTGAAGTCAGTCATTTTGTCCTTATATTGTGGTATCATTCTGGGCGAAGGCAGGATGCTACTTAGGGCTAGGGTCATGTCTGCCTGGGCCACATGATCTGAGAGCTCTTCCATGTCTCTTTTCATGTAGTCCAGGGAGGTACATCTCAAGTCATTCACTCCAACATGGACAATGACAGAGTCATATTTGTACTTGATGTGGAGTGACTTGATTGCATGCGTTATGTGGCGGATCCTGGCACCCGACAGGCAGCTGACTGTAATTTTCTCCTTGTTCAACCTGGTGAGAGGAACATCAGTGTGCCGGACTATAGAGTCACCTATGACTAAAGTGTTAGGTGCATTGTCTTGCCTTAGGGGCTGTTGCTGGGTGGCACACTGGTGTTGTGAACTATGTGACACTTTGGCTGTGACTGGTGTTTGTTTGCATTTCAGCTTCAGAGGTCCTTGTTGCTTGGGCAGGTTACAGTTAAGGGCCTCTGCATATGTGGTTTTAGTATTGCTATATGTGGGTGTTGGTGGTGTGGGTTTAGAAGGGCTATGTGTTGCTTGAGGTGTAGTGTGGGTGTTAACCTTCTCCTCTTGACTGTCTAACACAATCTTGGGTGGAGAGAGCTTTGCTTCCATTTTGGCTATGTAAGTGCATCTCTCACAGGTTGTAGTGTTGGGTGGTAGGAGGAGAGGGTTGTCTGTGTACATGAGGCAATTGCTGCATTGCCCCAGTATGCCCAGATTCACCAGGTGGACAGGAGAAATCAGTGGAAGCTGACTCTTGGACATGCCTGGTTTGGTGCTTTTTTTTTTTTTTTTGTAAAGTACAGGAGCTGTTTTCCCTTACCTTAGCAAGGTACTTTACAATTATAGGCTGTTTAGTGCCTTCTATTAATTTCTCCTTATTAACAAGGAGAGTTGAGTGACTGTATCAGTTTAAGGCTTCCAAGTGCTTTCCAGCAGGTATTAGAGAAAGTGTTAGTCATGGGATGCTTAAAGGTAAGATAAAAAAAATGCACACTGCAGTGTGCACTAGAGTTCTTCAACCCTGGCCAATGAGAGCCTCTCAAATTGTGATATACTGTTCTCCTTCCTAAAATCATTACAAAACATAGTTGTTCCACAAGACTTTGTAACTAATATTATGAGGCTGTTCTATTTGCTTTTTGACTCCTTTTTCACCCTCATCTTAAGCATCTTCTCTACCTTATTTTATATACATTTTCTGTTATTTTAGTATTGTGTAGGGTTTTAAGCCATCCATTTCTCCTGGAATAGTCTTACTGTGATGATGGGTCAGGTCTGTTATGCCTAGTAGCTCTAAAAGCACTTTTTTGTCTTAACAGAAGCTCTCTTGTTTGTCATTTCTGTGGTTTAGATAGTGTGTCATATGTTAAGCTAAGTATGGAGGATTTTTTCTTTCCATGGTTTTACGAGGGTGACATGGTATATCCAGTCTTGTTTTCTCCTAACAGTCTGTTTAACACTGCAGTCTAAATTACTTGAATTTCAGATGGTTCACGTCACTTAGCCAAAAGTTTGCTTTCTGTAGAAGGGATCAAAACTAACACCTGGTGTCCATCTTGTAGTTCCCTGGGTCTTGCATTTCTATTACTCCATCAGCCTGATAACACCCCTGCCCTCAAAAATATTCTCACCCCTCATAGTGCCCCCAGACCATTATGCTCAGCTGATAAACTAATGATACTGGCCCAAAAATTCAACAACTCTGCAGGCGATGCTATATTTGCCAATTTGGAATCTACTCTCTACTATCGTTACCAAGGAAACCTCACTACCCCATTTAAAAGAGAACTCAAAAATCCCTCACATCTCATTGGCTGTGCTCTTATTCTAAACCTGACTAACAACTTCACTAATACATGTCTTGCTACCCAACCTGCTGTTAGCCAAGTATCTATGTCTCCTAGCATTTTTATTTCTAAGCATTTTAAAGTATGAGATCTGATTTTATTCTATGTTCACATTTTCTGATACGTCTTTGCCAATCAGATATAATGTATGCACATTGTGTATATTGATATCTGCCTGTATTCGTCTATATTTTTCTAAACATGTCTGTCTGAGTTTACCACTCAGTGATGTATGTACTGTCTCTTTTTTGGTATGTGGAGCTTTTCTCCCTGGGCCTCTGCTGAAAATGGACATATATCTAGTCATACTATCCCAGTCAACAAATGTAAAATAAATAAATATTAAATTGTTCATAGGTAGGTACTAGTCTATTGGCCCTAGGGCCTATATAAGCCTAGCCAAATGGTACCCTGGCTTTTGCCACCCAAGAAAATTATTTTCCTGTGCCCCTGTCAAGCAGAGCCACAGAAGTGATCCCCGGGGTGAATTTCCTATCTCCCATCCAATCATCAAGATTTTTCTTGAAGTGTGCTAATGAGGAGCTTTGTTTGATATAGATAGGTAGTTTGTTCCAGAGTATGGGAAGTCTCTGAGATAGGAATCTATCCCTCCAGCATGTTCTGTTTATTGTGGTGACAAGGTTTAGGTCCCTAGAGCATGTAGCTCGGAGGGATTGGGATTTCTTTACGTGGAGCATTTCCAACAGCTCTGGGTTTGATATAGCTTTGTATGTTAGGCAGAGATCGCCTCTGAGTAGGTGATATGTGACAGAGTAAAGCTGGAGTGTTTTGAGACAGTCTGTGTAGGGCATCTGTTTGAGGCCGGTAATCCTCTTTGTGAGGTATTTCTGTGGCCTTTCTAGTTGTTGTAGATGTCTTGTGAGGTACATACCAAAAGGGGAGTTGTACTCTAATGAGTAGAGGGGACCAATGACCTCTTTTTTCCTGGATGAGAAACCTTTTGTGATGAGGTGTGCCACATAGAAGGATTTCCTGACTACTGTGGCGATGTGATTATTAAAAGAGAAACTACTGTCCTCCTGTGTCCCAAGGTCTCTTATCACACTTTCTGTGTTAAGTAGACTACCGCCTATGTGGTAGTTCATGGGAACAGAGTTTTTACCAAAAGGGATGACGATGCACTTTTTGGCCTTGAGCTTGAGGCCATGGCTTTGACACCAGGCATCTGTCTCAGTGAGGTCCTTTTGTAGGATGTCCACATCGTTATGAGATTTGATTATGGCTCCTAGTTTGCAGTCATCTGCAAACTTTGTTAGCCAAAGACCTTCTGTGTTAGCCTGTACTTCAGAGAAGTAGATACCGAACAGGAGATGACCTAGGACTGAACCCTGTGGTACTCCACTTGTCACTGGTCTGAAGTTGGATTTAGAGTCTGCTACTTTCACTTTGTGGGTTTGGTCATTGAGCCAGTTGGCAACCCATCTTGTGACATAGGGATTTATACCTAGTTTAGTGAGTTTGCTTATAATTCCAGAGTGGGGGATGGTGTTGAAAGCCTTGGCGAGATCTAGATAGGCTGTGTGTACCACCTTACCCTCATCTACAGCTTTGGTGACTGCTTCAAACAAGTCTGTCAGATTTAGGAGACATGATCTGCCTTTTATAAACCCGAACTGGGTAGGGTCCACATTTAAAATATTACCAAAGTCATTGTTTATAAGTTCCATGATGATACGCTCCATAGCCTTGCAGGCCAGGCTCATCAGGCTAATGGGGCAGTAGTTCCCGGGGTCCGTGGTGACTCCCCCTTTGTGGAGTGGGATAACCATTGCTGTGTGCCATTCAGTGGGCACAAAGCCTGAGGTGAGGCTATGATTGAACATGGTACTTAGGTGGGGTGCCAGTTCATTCTGTAGTTCATGTAGAACGCAGCCTGGGATGTTGTCAGGTCCCATGGATGCTGTGTTCTTGCCTTTGGAGAGTGTATTTTTTACCTGTGTAGCCATGATTACAGGTACTTTGCATTCTTCCGGTATAGAGATGGGCCCTTTAGGGGATGAGAGAGGGGTAAAGTTAGCACTGAACCTATCTGCCAGGATGTTGGCAATATCAGTTGGTTCTGTATATTTAGTGCCATTGTGCTGTAACTCAGAGCAGATCTGAGTGTTGCCACTGAGATTCTTGACATAGCTATATAATGCTTTCTGGTTGTCTTTAGAATCAGTGGTGATTTTGTTTTCATAACTAGCTTTGGAGGATTTTATGAGGGATCTCAGCTTCTTACTGAGGCTGACCACGGAGTTCCTCCAATCATGGGATTTTACTCTTTTTTGCAACAGTTTCTTTCTTCTGTTGTAGAGTTTATTTATAGCAGGGGACCACCAGATTGGCTTCCTTTTTTTGGAGGATAGCATCTTGGTTCTGTTAGGGATTGCATGGTCCATGCACTCGTGTAAGTGCTTATAAAGTGCAATTGTATAGGATTCAGCAGTCGTATCTCTGTTGTCCATCAGCATGGGTGTTGTGAAGTTTGCCACTTCTGTCTTAAGAAGCGTGAAGTTGGCTAAGCTCTTTCCATGTATTCCCTTGTAATGAGCATAACTACATTCACTCCATCCTGTAAGCTGATATACTGTTCTGGGACATTTTTAAGTAGAGTTTTCTGTGCTTATCACATTGTTCTAGAAATATCTAGCAGCTCACAATGGTATGTGCTTGTGATATGTCTGTAATGGAAAACATGGTGGATAAAAAAAAAAAATACTATTTGTTTACTGTTAGCTTTATATTTGTTATTACTTCTATTGTAACACCTTCTTAAACCATGTAATAATCACTGGAGCTTTTCTCTCCGGGCCTCTACTGAAAATGGGCATATATCCAGATAGACTAGCTCGGTCAACAAATGTAAAATAAAAATAAAATAAAAATAAATAATATTACTTGTCCTAGTATTTATCACCGTCATCAATTACTTTTCTCAGAATTTATTTCAAGGTTTGGTTAAACATTCCACGGGATGGTACGCTGTTATTTTTATTTGCTTGACCTTAAAGTGTTATCATTGTCAGTGCATTATATTTGACATAAATGAAGTTCCTTAGCCAGTCAGTAATTGCTTAGGTATTTGACTTCCAAAAATAGTCACACCAGCTCCTTTTCTGTAGATATAACATTATTCTTACACAGGGAAATAGCCTCAGGATACTTGATGGCATAGACCACAATATCCAAAACGTATTGAAACCCATTGCTGGATTTTGTTAAAGGGTCAACATTCTTCATGAATTCCTGGAAATGGGATATTAATAACAGTCATGTAACTATGATTATTAAATGGATTGTCATAATTCTAAAACCTGATGGGATACTGTTAATAGCTAAAAATATATGCAGATGTCAGTTTTTTTTCAAGCAGTTGACAGTTTTCAATAATCAGCAATGGTAATCCTGTAAACAGTTGTCAGTGGATTATTGTAGCAATTAAATCAAAGTATCATGGATTGGAAGTGACATTTTGGTCAGTTGTATCAGTGGTGGCAAGGACATGCGACAACAAAATACACAATGGAAAATGAAGTGCTCAGCCTTGTTTTGCATTGAAAGCGGAATTTGACTCGGGCAAAAAAAAAATAGATTGTAATTATATCAGATGACATAATGGTTTGTAGTTTCTTGGAAAGTGTTGTGTAAGATGTGAGTTTACTGTTATAATCTAGAATGGCACATTGTCAAATCTGCATTTCTGAACACTGAAAATGCAGAACAACAATATTCTAGAAGGGAAAATCCCCCCCCCCCCGCCCTCTTGACCCACAGTAGCACTTGTTTCTAGGTCCAGAGAGGCAGGAAATGTCGACGTTTGGTGTTTTTTCAAATATATTGAAAGTCGACATTGTGGTTTTCATGGATGTGAGTCGAGTATATGATGGCTTTACAAAGTGCAATTCGACAGATTGATAGTAAACCTAACACATCACTTTTTTTCTTTTACTGATGCAGATGGGAAGGCAGTGTTAGAAATGAGGATTTTAAGGCTTCACAGATTATACGAAGAAGCAGGAGACGTAAACGAAAGAAAACCATAAGTATTATTCCCTGCATTGGGAGTTAGAATGGCATCATCTGGAGTACAGTTCTTTTCCAGCTATAGAAAGGAAGAGAAGAGACGGACACTCTTCAAGAGGTGGGACTAAGATGGCACAAGGTACAGAGTAGAAGCTGTATGGATAGAGACTAAGAATTTAATGTGTGCCGCTTTGAGGTTTGGAGTAAGATAGTAGAGAGTCAGAAACATTCAGAAAGTGTAAAAAATCAAAGAAGAAAGCACTTTTCAAAAATGAAGACTGCAAGAAAAATCAAGGTATATTTTAATAACTGAGAAGAAGCAGTAGAGACTGATACATGATGCAAATATGTCTTTCAGTTTCTTTTTTTTCAGAGACATGAAGCAGTGTTCATGGGGACATGAAGGCAAAACATGATGTGGAATTCAGGAACGTAATTGATAGATACAATGCATTCCTTGTCACAAGTAGCACAAAGCAGAATATTAACCACTTTTGACTCCAGTCTTGCCAGTGAGTGGGAAGATGTGTAGACTGGCTGGGCTATGCAGTCTTTTTCTACCAGACTCTGTGTTCTTTAACATTACAGAAACCAGATACACCTTCTTGTGCTTCTGCCTTAGGTTCATCTGTGTATACTAGGCTATTCACCTTATAAGCCTAGCTGCACAACCCATATTTGACCCACAAATTTGTTTACTTACTGCTTCTGTCCATCAGAGACATAGGCACTAGACCGGAGGTGAATTTCCTATTGCCCATCAACTGGTCCAAGTTGAGCTTGTAGGGATAAGAAGGAGCATTGCTTTACATGCATGGGCAACAGAAAGTACCGGATTTATAGCTTTACAGGTACAAACTATGCTAACTGCCCTGAAAGGCCATTGTAGGCCTAGTGAATAATCCAAGATTGGAATCAAGCCCTGCACCTTCTGTCTATGAGGTAAAGACCTTTTGCCATTATGCCAAACCAAGCTCCCTCAGAAAAGTTAGGAATATGCCCATGCTGACAG